>NW_006239112.1:347494-377163 GCF_000226075.1 Solanum tuberosum | reverse complement strand
CTGGAAATTGCCTTTCCTGCCGGACAGATTTTACGAAAATGGGCATAACTTCTTCGTCCGAACTCCGAATGAGGTGAAACGAAGTGCGTTAGGTAGCTAACTCAAAGGGCTTTCCATGGATATATAATTGGCCACCCAAATAATTTGTGTGCTAGGAGATATGACCCTCCAAAGTAGACCCTCGAAAAAGGCTTCACTTGGAAATTTCGGATTTTGATACGGTTGCTCTAAAATTTGGGTTAGACCCATTTCCCACTCAATTTGACCCCCTGAATAAGAATATGAAGTCGAATTTCCGAAATCATGCACGGATTTTGAGATATATGGAAATTACAATTATAGGTGTTTCCGAAGCACATTTTCGGGCATTTTTGGGGTCGTTTCATTAGGGGGTACTTAATTCACTCAAAAGTTATTAAGGGGGTATTTAAACATTCGTGTAGTTTAAATACTAAAGTAAGTTGTGCTGCCAAGTTCATGATTTTTTATGTGTTTTGTCTTATAAAAAAACGATATAATAGAAATGACATTTTGATTGGGATAATGAAGAAAGTTATGGAGGTGACAAAATAATGGTGATTTTTATTTAAAAAATAATTAAATGTTTAAATTAATAAATATCTTTGTTGCAAAAGTAATACTTATCTATACCATCTTAATTATTCAAAAATATTTATATATATATATCATTTTTTTATTTTTTCATATTCACATAGAAATCTATTTATTATATTTTATGGGAAATATTAGTTTAATCAATTTTTTGTGTTTCAACTAGGAATTTGCACATAAAAAAGTACTCTTGATTTTTTAAAAACGTCTTTCCGGAGTTGAACTCCAGACAAACACGTTTGGCCATAAAAATTTTAAAAAATTGAAAATCAATTTCAAGTTAAATTTTGAAATTTGAAAGAAACCAAAAATTTGATTTCACCTTTTCACTCCAATTTATTCATTTTTTTTCTATAACAACTGAAATTTTGTTTTAAATATATTTGTTTTAGATGTCCACTACACAAATTTAATAAAATCTCACTAGTTATTTCCATTACTTCCGTCTATTATGAAGATATTCTCCACTATTCATATCCACTATTTTTGTAACATTTCACCTCCATATCCTTCTTCATTTTTTATGAGTGGTAGATTTGCACTCATTTAAGGTCCATTTAGCTCAATAAATAGTTTCCTCAATGCCTAATTTTATCCTATTCTGATAGAATGTTGATGATTTACAGCTATAAAGGCAATTGGACAAGGCAAGGACTGATGTTTGAAAGAAAGGTCAAAAATGCAAAAACAAGTGCAAAGTAAACATTGTTGATCGCCTAACAAGAAGGGAGGATCACCAACTGAGCACGACCTCACCCAAATTGAAATTTCATATCACTTGTGTCTATCAAAGAAGGTCGGTGGACTCCGGTAGAGACGGCGATGCGCCGAATGAGAACAGCGATCCTAATTCACATCACCCAAATCGTGTGCAAAGCAAAGACTGAATGCTTGAAAGGCAAACTAAGGTGGTATTAGGCGATTAACCAAACGTGAAAGGCTGACTCAATCAAGTTCACCAACTAAGGTGAAAACACCTAAAGCCTAGAGCATCATAAGATGAGCTGAGGAGAATAGGGTGACTCGCCGATTAGGTTTGGCAAGCCCGACTAACGTCGCCAAGTCAGTAGCGAAATGGATTTTGGGCCAAATTTTTGGAAAAATATAAATAGCCCAAAGGATTCCTTTTTAGGGAGTTCACTAAGTTCCAAAAGTTCTCTTTTGAAAAGAATTTGAGAGTTTGAGAACACTTTACCTTAAAAGAACACTTTTCTAGCTTTTGGGGTTTTAGAAATTGGTATTTGATTTTGATAAATTGAAGTTGAATCCAAAGTGGGTTTACTTGTAATTTGCTTGATTTCAAGTTTCCCATGGTTGCTTTCATGGAAGGTATAATCTCTTTACTTTTTGTGATGGGTGGCTAATACCCTAGGATCTAGGGGTGCTTAAATGAGGTTGGGTGTTGATTTAATGTAGTTGTCATTGTGATATGCTCTGTTTTGGTGATGTTTATGCATGAACTTGGTCTCATTACAATGGGGTTGAGTTAAGGGTTAAGGTAGCAAACTTAATTCCTACTTCAGATCTCTAGTTGATGCTCAAAGAGATTAATTGGAGTGGGTAATTAGTTCAATACTAACCAATTAGGTTTTATGTCTGTAACTTGCTTGAAAAAGAGGTTATGAGTCGGATCTATTTTCCATGTTCTTGAAAGAGAGAATAGAGTAAGGTATTGGGATATTTAGGATTAGCATTTGAATGAGACTAGAAGGAGATTCTAGGCTTAGATGCTTTGAGATCGAAAGATGATTAGCGTCAATGAAGATGACTTAGCATATTCATGAATGTTCATCACTATAGAGAAGCACAATTACCCCTATGTGACGTCGATTTTCAATCCCCCCACGCCCCTAGATTTCTTGTTAACTCTTGATTTCGTCGATATTTTAGTTTAATTGCGATAATTAATAACCAAAGTTTAGTATTGAGTTGGTGGTATCATCCACCCAATTGTTCTTACTATTACAAGTGAGCTAATTTAAAGTTCAAATTTCTTGATAACGAATTCTCCACATTATATCATTCCCTATTGGATTCGACCTCGACTCTTAGTTGGGTTTTTATATTGACTACGACCACTCACACTTTTAGTTGGTTTTGGAGAGTGATTTTAGAGTTATTAAAAGTTGTGCCGCTACCGAGGAATGGTAGTTGAGAATTCTAATTGAAAAATTAGATTTTAATTTTGTTTATTTGTAGTAGATTTGTTCTTTGGTGTTGTTGTTGGCTGATTTGTAGGTTGATAAAATTAGTGACCATGGAGTTACAACGATAGTTACTATGGTCAAAACGACATCATGGGTGATTTGAATAACATGCACATGAACGTTATTCAAACCACGGGAGCAATCCAGATACCTCCTACAACCGGGAGAGTGGTGTTGACACCCAATTTTGCCTCTCCACAATATAAATTAATCATCGAGCTTCTTAAATTCCAAACTATTTGAAATAATTGACTTTATAAAATTCAAATATTTTCCAAGTTATTTTTAAATAGTTTTTGTCATTTAAAAAAAAAATATATATATATATATATATATATGTTTTATATAATTATGTATATATTTAGTACATTTTATGAATATTCAAAAATCGCCTCAAAAAGATTTTATTTTTATTAATTATTTGGTTAATTAGTTTATTTAATTAATAATTTTATTTTGTTGAGCTAATTAGTTTATAATTAAGTGAATTATTAGGGATAAGAGTCTGAAAAATACTTCAACTTTGGTCGAATTTACTATTGCGATACTAAACTTTCACGAGGACCTATTACCTCCCTAGATTATTTAATACCGTATTTTAAACATATATATTTGCCCACGTGGACATAAAAAATAATGCAAAATTATAAATAGTAATGTGTCCACGTGGGCACATATATACCTTTAAAATACACTATTAAATAGTTCAGCGGGTAAAAAATACGGTATTAAATAGTTTAGGGAGGTAATAGGTCCTCATGAAAGTTTAGTATTGCAACAACAAATTCGACCAAAGTTGGGGTATTTTTCAGACCCTTATCCCTAATTATTATATCTCGTTAAGATTAACAAGCTTGTTAATTAATTAATATTAATTCATCTCATGTAAGTCTTAGCCGTATCCACCAATTAATTCAATTTTGGCTAAATTCCTAATTATAATTGGCTAATTGCAACTCATATGGCTATTTATTAGGATCAATTTTAGTCACATTTTGTCAAATCTTCATTCCAAAAACACCCTAATTCACTTAGAAGCAACCCATTCCTTTTCCCAGCAAGCCCAATACCATCAGCAATGCCAATTAACCCAAGCCCATTCCAATAGAAAAACCCAGACATGTACCAAATATACCGACCCATCAATGGATCATCATCGTTATCCTACCGATGAATCTTCATTATCATCATCCTACCAAGGAATCATCAACATTGTCCTACCAATGGATTAGCATCATCCTACCAATTATCATCATCATTATCCTACCAATGGATTAACATCATCCTATCGATGGATCATTATCATCATCCTATCAATGGATCATCATCATTATCCTACCAATGGATCATCATCATCCTATCGGCGGATTAGCATCATCATCATTCTATCGATGGAACATCGTCATCAACAATATATTGCATTATCAAAAAGTCATCATCATGTTGTATCATATCAATTCATCATTTACTGCGACAGAACTAATGGAGGTTGACATTAGAATATTTAAAGAAAAGAACATGTGTTTAATATGGTAAAACATATCACTGTTCTATTTAAATTACACACATGTGTTGAATATGGTAAAACATATCACTTCTCTATTTAAATTACAGTTTTTACTAACAAGTTTATTTCAGTCTTTGTCGAGACCATCCAAGAGGATGAATTCTCAAATCAAATCACAGGTGCGGACGATATCAATAAGGATGCAACACAACGTGGAACTTTTGCTTAGTAGCGAACTGGGACATAGTCCGAGGAGGAGTATCAAACTCTTAGGACGCGAGCTGAGGAGCGACTTCCACCACAATCAAACCACACCCCTATTAGAAGGCATGTGGATTTTTCCTGAGGATTATCGGTTTCAGTTTCACATTCGAAAAAATTTGGCTTTTACTGAAGGCAACTTTTCAATGTGAGTGACAATGCACCAAGAGCTTTGGAAATTATGTCTGTGTAAGTTCTTACTTATGGATGTAAAGAGCTCCACATTCATGGCTAAAAGGTTTCAAGACTCTTTTTCATACTCGACTTATTTGTCACTCTTCCTAACCAAAGGATATCTTAGCATAAAAGATTTCCTTTTCAACCGATTGAGTCGAACTACAAACAGCCTGATTCCTAAGGTTTAAGGATATGTAGGCGGGCTCAATGTTGAAAATACTCGACTTATTTGTCACTCTTCCTAACCAAAGGATATCTTAGCATAAAAGATTTCCTTTTCAACCGATTGAGTCGAACTACAAGCAGTCTGATTCCCTGAGCAGAGGGATATGGAGGCGTGATTAATGTTGAAAACTCGGCTATACTCCGACATTCTTTTTTTTGGTAAATAATATTCACTGATACATACCAACAGCAATACAGACGCATACCAAATACACCGACCCACCCCCAAACGCGTACAAACCAAATGACCCCACCTCGTCTTCTTCACGCAGCCACGCAATGAGCAAAGCAGAAACCCAGAACGCATCCAGCAACCCAGCTACCAACGCGAAACCAGAATCTCCCGACCTTGCACGTGTCGATTTCCTTTTCAACCGATCGAGTCGAACTACAAGCAGTCTGATTCCCTGAGCAGAGGGATATGGAGGCGTGATTAATGTTGAAAACTCGGCTATACTCCGACATTCTTTTTTTTGGTAAATAATATTCACTGATACATACCAACAGCAATACAGACGCATACCAAATACACCGACCCACCCCCAAACGCGTACAAACCAAATGACCCCACCTCGTCTTCTTCACGCAGCCACGCAATGAGCAAAGCAGAAACCCAGAACGCATCCAGCAACCCAGCTACCAACGCGAAACCAGAATCTCCCGACCTTGCACGTGTCCTCTCCCTTATCTGTTCATACTCGAATCGTCCAGATGGAGCAATCTCATGCGAGAAGCATCCTTGCTCCTCAAATCGAACGGTTCTCCTCTCAATTTCGTTGAGAATTCGTACTATTCAACAGCTCCTGAACCTTATCCTCCAAGGATTTTGAATTCGAATTTCAAAATTTGGCCTCTAAGCCACTGCTTTTCTCCCTAAATCTGCCCTAGTTCTTCTCCTATATATACCCTGTCGTTTTTACTATTGAGGAAGATGTTTTTAAGAAGCGGAATTCTTGACATATAAACAGAGGTCAGGAGACGAACTTCTCATCGGAGATTCGTAAAATTTTCATTCCAAAACACACGTTTCTGATAACCAAAGAGAGAGCACCCCAAGTTTGGGAGCTCTTAGAGGAAACATTTTTCTTCTTGGGTTGTCTCGAGTCCTTTGGTTGTTATATTTCATCGGAGTTCCGGCGAAGCTTTGCTCACGGTGGTGGAAGTTGTTAAGCTCGTCGAGTCCCAGTCGCTGCCTGGGAAAATGTTATATTTCCCACTTTTCTGTTTTGCTTCAATGTGTCACTCATAGTTAAGAATTTTTTGGATATCATTTGTTTTCAATCTCACACTTTTGTATAATTTTCTGCAACATGATTGGATATGGTTTCTGATAGTTCAAGGTTCTGAATGCGGGGGAATATTGTGTATCTCGACTTGTGTTTAAATTTTCGTTTTTTGCTATGATTTGATCTTTAAATTAGTTCTTGTCTCGCTTTGTCTGAAATATGATCTGTTTATGACTTAGATTCCAGTCACAAATCATAATATGTCTCTAATTCAAGCCTGTTAAGTTTTATACTCGTTTGAGCTTCAATTTATCTGTTTGTTTTCTCTGTTTCCCTCCATCTTTATATTACTGTCTCTATTCCATTTGCAATTCATTCTGAGACATGATTTCATGTACTGTTTCCTTACTTGAGTGTATTTTGGTTTATTCTCCTATCTGCTTGATTTCTTAGGCAAAGGATAACAATTGGGTATCTAAATCTTTAACTTATATATGTGTTTTGTTTACTGTGTTAATTTGGGTGTTTAGTTTATTTTAGGTCCAGCAGCCTTATGTTCCTGCGTATTTATGTTTTGCTTGCTTTAATTGCTTATAGTTAATTGAGTTTTGCTAGTATGGTTTTATCTGCCATCGTGTAATGCACCAAGTGATAACTAACTTGTGTATAATGTGAGAGTTAGCTTCTTTTGTTAAAATTGTTTGAAAACGGCAGCTCAAGCATGAACTAGTTCAGAAATTCTGCACATTATTTGTGGATTTATTACACTTTTTCTTGAATCTTGATTAATGGGTTAGAACAAGTTTATTCGTCATATTTTAACTTGGAAGTTGCTGTAGTAATTCGTTTCAGAAACATTGCTATTTAATATTTATTTTAGGTGCTAATTTTATCCTCTTTTCTGTATCATGTGAATTCTTATGGAGTCCAAGTTGGACTCAAATCCATCCTCTTTTGCATTTCGAAATGGGACATGGAAGCTCAAAACCTTCTTATCGAGTCAACCTTAAATATTTTCGAAGAAAGGATGCAAATGTACATGGCTGGAACTGATTGCAGGTCTAGGAAAGTCCAGATATGGGCTGTATACAGGCTGTAAAAATCAGTATACACTGGTATACAGATCGGAATACAGAAACATGGGGTAAAAAAATTGATACAGGTGTTTGAGGGCTGAAGCAGACTGTATACCAAAAGGTATACAGTCTGATATACAGGAAAATGTGTTAAAATACAGCCTATATATATGAATATACGTTCAGCGTATACACATAATTGATGTACGAAAAATGGGCTAAAGCTCAATCTTTACTTTGCCCCAGCAGGATCAGCAACTTGTTATGATGGGCCAAAGCCTATTTTTGGCAAAATTTTAGATGACGAACTTTCACATATAGCCACTCAGAAATAGTCTAATTACTCTCCATGGCTATAGTTTGCTAATTACGATTCATAGCTACATTTTATAGGGAGGAGAGAGGCGAGCGAGACTGGGAGAGAGAGGAGAGAGGCGAGCGAGAGAGGGCAAAGAGTGGGAGAGATGTGAATTGTATATGTATATCGGTTAGATAATTGTATATTATACATATGCATTTGTATATATGACGAGCGAGATTAGGAGAGGGAGGAGAGAGGCAAGCGAGAGAGAATAATAATTTGTATAATTCGAATCTCGTTTGTATAATTCACGTGTTTTTATATAATTGGGTAATATAAAGTTTGGAATTATAGAAATATAATAAAACTCGAAATAACAAATTGATACAAACATAAATATATGAACTTTAAACAATTATACAAAATATATTATACAAATTACATTATATAAATCGTATTATACAAAATCCAAAAACTACACGTTTATACAAACTTTAAAAAGTTATACACAAAAAGATTGAAGGTATATGATGACAAAACTAAAAACCAAGGAAATCATTGTCATATACAAATACAAACAATTGTATACAAAAACAAATCAAACAAAGAATTGTTAGCTGCGAATTATACAAATATGGCAAATTATACATATACAAACGTGGCTAATTATACAAACTCAAGTCAGCCCACGTAATTAATGTATAATGTTAGTCGCGAGTGGTAATTATAGCAAACTATAGCTATGATGAGTAATTAAGTACTATAAGTTTGCTTAACCGCATAATTTTTCTATTTTAGATTTAGGACAGATTGGCCAAAAGCCCAATATAGTTGAATCTGGGCAAGGATCCCAAGTTCAAATATTTCTCTTCCTTTATCTATTTATTTGTTCATTTGTATTTAACTAATCTTTGTTTTCATCTGGTTTGATTTGATTAAATTACCAAGAGATAGCCTTTTCCTTTTTACGTTTAATTGTAATGTTTTATTTTCTTTTATCTATCTGATTATTTACTTTGCTATTTATCGATAGAAATATTTTTTACTTCTTTAGAAAAATTATTTCAACCTTTTCCTTTCAAGTAATACTTTAAAATAACTTTTATTTATAACTTCGTCAATTTTTTAAAGTTAGTCAAAAGTTAAATATTTAGTCAAGTCGTAGGTCAACCGCATGTTAGCGGACACTTCAAGGGACTAACAAGTTCTTGAAATGTAAATTGAACCCCGAACCCCTTTGGTATTTTCAAAAAATGATTTTTCTGTTTAAGTTTTTTGAAAATTATAAGTTTTCATCTCTTTCAAAAATTAAGTGGAGACTCTCTTGAAAATCGATTTTCTGAAAAAGTTAAATTGGTTTTCGAAAACTATGTCTTTTATTTCTTTTTAACGGTAAAACAATCGGTGTTTAACATCACCCGAACTATAATACAATTGCTCCTGATGAAGGGAAATTTTGGGGGTCTAGCTCATATGGATCCCCATGAATACCTTAGGAATTTCTTGGAGGTATGTTTTATGTTCAAGAATGCCTCTCAAGAGTTTGTAAGGTTGAGATTATTCTCGTTCTTTTTAACGAGAGAAACTACAAGATGGTTAGCAGAATTTACAAAAGATTCGATCACTTCGTGGGAAGAGCTAAATGATGCCTTCTTGGAGAGATTCTTTCCACCCTCGAAGATGGTTAATCTACGAATCCAAATCCAGAATTTCAAGCGCATTAGAGGTGATCCTCTACATGAGATGTGGCTAAAATTCAAGAAGATGCTTTTGCAATGTCTAATGCATGGCGTACCGGAAAATTTGTTGATGCAATACTTCTATTACAGTCTTGATTCGATTAACAAAGGTGTGGCTGATCAGTTAGTCCAAGGTGGATTAATGAGGCAACCGTATGATGTGGTTGCGCTGTTACTAGATGATATGACCAGGGTCAACCGAGCATGGCATACTAGAGAGGATCAAGTGCCTCCTCTACAATTGAGTTTAAGCAAAGAACAAATCGAGAAGGACCATGAAAGAGATGAAAACATGGCCAAAATGATGACCCAAATTGATTTGTTGTCTAAACATGTCATGGAGGTGGAACCAAGTCGGTAAATGCGGTAGGAACCAACAGTGGGTAGTGCCCGGATGATGCCAAATTTGAGCTATTATATAATGAGAAAGTTCAATACTTGGGGAATCAAGTGCGGGGTTCTCACATCAATTATCAACGACAAGGTAGGAACTAAGGTTGGAACAAGGATAGAGATGGTGGTTGGAAAAACTGGAAGGGTGGAAACTGGAGAGATAGGAAGATTAAAAAGATAGATATGTGCCTCCCCAAGATCATCCATGCCCAAAAAGAACCAACTAGGTTAGAAGGAAGTCGGTCTGATGAAATGCTTGCAAGAACATGCAACAAGGTTGAAAGGTCCGATAAGGTGTTGAAGGAATTGAAAAATGACTTCTCCAATTTATACTAGATGGTGACTTCTCACTCAGTTTCCATTAAGCAACTGGAGACCCAACTGGGTCAAATTGTCACTCATCTTAATCCAAGGCTAAAGCGAACATTGCCTAGTGACACCATCCCGAACCCCAAGAATGATAGTTGAGATTGAGCACTATGTCATACCACGACATTAAATAAGGCGCTTCTTAGGAGGAAACTAAAGTCTTTGCTTTTGTTTTTACTGCTTTCGAATAACATGTGTTGTGAGTGAAGGTTGAGAAGAGGTCGATAGATTAAAAAGGGAAGCATAGGCGATGCCAAACCCAAATGGTGATCCACCGAAGGCACTGCACAGATAAATTCTTATCCACCTTTTGAGATCAAATAGATGGAAAAGTGTATTATCAAGATCAGCGATCAGAACTCCAAAGGGAGATTCGTCGAAGTGCACTACGCAGACTCAAGCGGGTCCACCGAATCAGCCTTTGGGTTTGTTGTTCGTGTTGAAAATGCACCATATTAAATGGATCGATCGAGAGTTGAAAATAAAATTTCAAACGGCCATAACTCTTGCTTCGGATGTCCGTTTCAGGCAATTTGTTTTTTTAATCCGCGTATTTTTTCGAGATCTACGCAACCAAACTGCCGTAAGGCGGTTTGATCGAGCCGATTTTTCGAGAAACGTCTTTTAAATCAATGGAAATATATGAAGAAAAATATGATAAAATCAGATAAAGGGGACAAGTTTTTCAAATATATCTCGAGAAAATACGAAGGATCAAAAAAAAAATTGCGTCCATCGGATATTCGAGCCGAAAACTACGATCATTTGAAAATGCACCATATTAAAGAAATTGATCGGGAGTTGAAAATAAAATTTCAAACGGCCATAACTCTAGCTTCGGATGTCCGTTTCAGGCGATTCTTTTTTTGAATCCGCGTATTTTTTTTATATCTACGCAACCAAACTGCCGTAAGGCGGTTTGATCGAGCTGATTTTTCGAGAAACGTCTTTTAAATCAATGGAAATATATGTAGGAAAAAAATGATAAAATCGGATAAAGGGGACGAGTTTTTCAAATAGATCTCAAAAAAATACGAAGGATCAAAAAAAGAATTGCGTCCATTGGATACATGTTTGGAGATCTTAAGCTCCAATTGGCGATTTGTCGAACACATTCGAGGACGTTAGTCGAGATCGTCAAAGGGACTGGTATAAAAAGGCCAATGGTTTTTTCTAATTCAAAAATCAAAATCTCTGATATTTTAGAGCCTTTTCAATTCCTTTCTCTTGCTTTGCATACTTTGAGTATTTGTGAGCCCTTTGCGAGTGTTTACAAAGTTTGAGGAGTGCATTTTCATTTATTTTGTGTCAACACAACCCCAATCCCTCTTTTTTCTCAATGTTTGCATCATTAAGGTTGGTTTTCGAAACCTTGTTGATATTTTTGAGTTTAAAATGCATAAAGGGTGTGGGCTTGAGCCCTTTAAATAATTTGTGTGCTTGCTTTTGATTGGTAGCCAGGTAGCATCGTATTGTATGATTTGAAATGTGCCCATGAAATTTTGATCGTTGATGCATGTCAAACTGTGAATTGTATTTGTGTTGATTAAATTGTGTAATTGAACTGATGAATGTGGTGGGTCTAAGTCTAATTTAATGTGGGTGAAGTCTGAGTAACCTAGTGCTGACCCAATTGCACGATTTTGCCCAATGAGTGACTACTTTCTTTAGGTATAATCGTAAATTAGTGCAATACCTAGCGATATCTAGGGGGAATCTGAGTACCCATGGGTATAAAAGAAAATATGTTGATTGTAATGTTGGAGGGAAACTTCGTATTTGTTGTGTATGTTGAATTAGCTGTGAAAATTAGGCATTGGGCTGAACACTTCATATTCCGCGGGCTTGTCTTAGCTCACTAAGGAGGTTAGGCGAATCGCCGAATAAGACTCAGCTTGCCTTCTTTAGCATATGCATGATCTTGGGTACTGTTCCATTTAGCGGGCTTATCTTAGTCCACTGAACCTATTTGGCAAATCACTGAGTGGGAGAGAACATCGCCCTTGATGTCTGTGTCAACCTTCTGCACTGTCAGTTTCGGCAGACTTGTCTTAGCCCACCGAAACCAACTCGAAGAATCACCGATTTGGCGTTTACTTCATCTTATATGCCAAATCCCTGAGTTTATTGGTATTATCCATTTCAGCGAGCTCACAAGAGCTTGCTTATCTTGTTTGGCGATCTGCCTTTTCGATAGGCGAGCCTCATAAAGATTTTTGAAATATGATTCAATATGCTTTCAATTTAAACTAACCTTCACAAATCCTATGTTTGAATGTGTGCTTTGCAGGAAATGGCTAGAACTTAGGATAAGCAAGTGGTTTTCTCCGACACTGAGTTGGATAGGGAGTCTTCTCCTCCTCCTCCTCCTCCTAAGAGACACAGGAGCATATCGATTAACGAGCCTTTGGAGGCTCCTCGTCATCAACAAGTTACCACCCTACAACCATCTACCCAAGAAAGGGGACAACCTAAACAGGGGTTGGTGATAAAGAGGACGAAGATTAGATCTAAGTTGGTGCAGCCTTTCCCTGCACAAGCACCGACTTCTAGAGTCTTGTCGTTATCGCTCCCAAGAGCACTGAATAGGTTCAAAGCTCCTGGACAAAGGACAATACTTGAGGAGAGACGACTCTCCATAGATGGAGTCATGAGTGATGATTTGTCTTTAACGTTTATCAAATACACTTCATTCAATTATAAGTGCAAACGATCGTTAAGCAATATATAACCCAACAAATGAGTTGGGGTCGAATCCCATAGGGAGCAGTACGTGTCCAAATTCAATCAAGAAGTACAAATGTGATCTACCTATTTAGAGGAATAGATATGAAATAAATCAAAAGGGGTGACACGAATGTTAGATGATGGGTTTTTGTTTGCAATTATCAACTACAACGAAGTCACAAACAATTTGAAATAACAATAAGGAGAGGAATTTTCGGGATGTGATCGAATTTAGGCAAATTTTGATATATGGGTAATTGAAACTACTAGTAAACAACTACACATCAGTGGGTAGGCTATACTATAAGGGAGATAGCTTTCTCTCGAACAACTATCCCAACAACTATCCCAAATCAGGTGATTTCTTTCGAACATCAACAAGCATAGCAATAAGAACAACCCATACCTTAATTCATCCACTCTCTCGAGCTATATGGGTAGGATTGGGTTTAGGATTCACTCTCTCGTGTTGAACCCAGCTACACCCAATACCTATAAACCATTAATCAATATTCCTAGTTCTAAAACCTCTCTCTCTCGAGCAAGCTAAGAACACAAACTTAGAACTGAATTTGCAACTACAATTCATAAATTAAACCACAACTAATGATTAATCCCATTTCAATATAGCATTTAAACAAGTAATTAACAATACCCATAAACTAATTCAACTCATAATCACATGATCACACCCTAAGAATTGGGGTTTTAGCCAAACATCATAAAAAGGTAAAAAACGGTTACCAAATTGATTAGCCATCAACTGG
Organism: Solanum tuberosum; assembly: GCF_000226075.1. Lineage (NCBI taxonomy): Eukaryota > Viridiplantae > Streptophyta > Magnoliopsida > Solanales > Solanaceae > Solanum > Solanum tuberosum. The sequence continues at coordinate 363,576 of NW_006239112.1, read as the reverse complement.
GTAAGAGTAATTAAGTCTTTAAAATGCTCAAAATTGAAGAAAATTAGTAACCCACTTGTAAAATCTCCGAATTGAATCTCCCAAAAACCTTTAAGTCTACTGAGAAACTACTCTAAAATGGTAGTAAGCTAAAATATGGAAAAGAGAGTCTTGGAGAGAACTCCTAAACTAACAGTTCAAAATTCAATTTACAGTTGCCAAAATTAGCCACGAAGGGCCATTAGGTGAGGTAAGTCTGGTTCGCCGAATGGCTTGGCGAACCGCCCTTTGCTCTCTTCTATCGCCTTTTTGCATTGGCTCTCAGCATCCTCAAGTCCTGTAACTTTGGGTGATCCATCTTGTCATCGCAGAACTACTCGGCGATTCGCCAACTGCCCCTTTCCTGTCACCGACTTGGTTTCTTCCCTCAGGGCTGGAACACTGGAACTTTAGGCGGTCAAAATAGCCACTTGGCGATCATCAGGCTCGTTTTCTTCACTTATTCCGTTTGTTTTGTTCCTTTTTTCCTGTTAGTGTCCTTGCTTTGCTCCTGAATCAATATACATGAAAATCAAGTCTTTAACATCAGTTTATGGCACAAATTAAGCATTTGAGGACACTAAAACTGTATAAACAAATCCCTAAATGAGTCCAAATCTTGGAATCATCAAGCGATTACCTAGCTATCTGGGATACCACTCAAGTCCATAAATTTGAGGGATTCACCAAGATTAGGACCCCTATATCCCTTCTAGGGTGAGGGAGTTTAACACCACATATGCTCAGGCCCTTCCAAAGAAGCAAAAGAGCACAGTCTGGAAACTACTTGAAGAAGTGGAGGTGCGTGGCAAGAAAGTCTGGTGCAATGCCGGAGCTATTAATATTGCACTGAAGATTCTGTCATATGAGTCAGACTTATATTCACTTCGGATGCGTCATGATTTGGACTCCCTAAAAGGGTGGCTGGCTCCTTTGAATTTTGACTTTTCTCCCTTCTAGATTGCTGATGGTGCCTGAATCAAGAAGAATGACTTGAATGTGGTGTCAAGAAATTGGTTTTGCTTCATCAACAACACCTAATTTAGTTACAAAATGGGTCTATCATTCGCCATGACAAGACGATTTTGGTAGGTATTATTATTGATAGAGAGCACATACATGTGAGTGTTATCATTGCTGATGAGATGTTGATGAGGGTGAGGCAGGAGCATACATCTCTTACATTTCCAGTACTGATTATGCAGTTGTGCGAGATGACAGGAGTCTCTTTCCGAGAATCTACAACTGTTAGGATCATATGAGTCTCTTTCAGTGACATTCGGAGGATCGAGGCTTAGTATTTTTGGGATGAAGAGCATGGGATTGCTGAAACATTGAAAAAGCTACAGGAGACCAAAGAGGTTATTCTTCAGGCAGCCTGGAGAGATATCTTCGAGAGACTTCAGATGTTGACTCAAGTGGAGTCACTCTAGACTCTATCCTACCTCTTACTACTGAGACATGTATTGATGCCCCAGTTGACCCTTCCCTACCTCCTCCTGTGATCCTGTTGTTGGGCATCGATGCCCCTCTTGAGGCTTCACCACTTGAAACTCCAAATGAGAGTGCTCTACGGGCATAGCCTTTCAGTGGGACCCTTTATCTCAGCCTCCTGTACTTTTATTTATATTGCATTGAGGACACTACATTTTATTTTTGGTGGGGTGAGGGCCTTCATGCCAATATTCCCCTTTTGATTGTATTTTGTTATTTTAAGTTTTAACCAGTTGTAGTATTACTTTTATATATATTAGAGTGCTCTTTTTATTTAAATATTGTCTTTTTATTTTTATTTCGTTCTTTCATATGTTGCAACCCCCATGAGTTTAAAATCGTGAAATGCATGAAGTTTTCATTGATAACAATTTGAGGATCGATTGTGTTCAATATCAATATCTTAAAAAGTACTCATGATGAGCATGATGCATAGTATTGGTGTTGGGATAATAAAATCGATGTGGTTGCACCTTTTAGCGATCTTTTTGAATCTTTTGTTGACTAGCTGTATTTTGATGTGAGCATGGCAATGAACATCACACCTCCTTTTTTGATCTTTTCGGGATGTGCTAAAAGAGTGTATTTAAAAGTTCCATTTATGGTGAGGTCTTACATGAATACATGCATGTGGAGTCCTAGAATTTGCCTTGTTTGTCTAATTGTTTGAATCTTGGTGAATGTGAGACATGATCTTGAGAAAACTTTTAAAGAGGGAACCAAATTGTCCATAATCCTTTGTGACTACCTTTTGAGGGTGTGAATCAATTTTGGCACCATTTGAGCCTAACCTATTTGTTGGTAACCAAAAGAAAGCTTCTTAAACCAAATTATCCCTACCTTCTCACCAAAAATCCTTTTTGAAGAATTGTGATGTTTGGATAGCAACCTTAGGCCAAAAGCATAGGTTAGGGATGTGAAAAAGAGGATGAATGAAAGCCAAGTGAAGGGCAAAGAAAGATGAAATGAGACTCAACTTTGAAAGTGTTACCAAAAAGAAGGAACCCCTCCTTATAAAAAAGAAATCATTGTGATGGAAATGCCTTGTAAAAATGAAAATGAAAATGAGAAGTGAATGAAATAAAAGGGGATTCCAGTGACAAGTCAAGTTTTGACTTCTCAAATGAAAAAAGAAGGAAAGGAATTTGAGAAGAGGTGATGATGATTGCAACAATGTTTTGAAAATGTAAAGTCACCAATCCAAATTGATCATAGCTTAACTCTAAGCCCCATTACAAGCCTAAAAGACCCTCAAGATCCTGCATGAACTAGATTTTGTGATGATTGGAAAATATGGGAAAACCTATGGGACAAAGCTTGCATGTGTTTCTCTTTTGAGAGAATGAGAGTTGCATTGATTCCTTATATCTTGGTTGATTTTTTTTTGTGAGAGAATGGAATCATTTTTTTATGTGAGGGCACTTGAATGCATTTGTTGAAACGTGTTCTTGCATTAGACAAGAAGCTAAAGTGAGCTTGAGCTTGTGTTGAGACTAGCTAGTCATCATTTGAAGCTTTTTTTTTTATCATGATTGAGGGTAACATGTTATTGAGATTAGTCTTGCTATGGAACTTGTATGTTAGCTCTCATTAAGTACTGTAGTAGACACCCTTATTGAACTTATTGTGTTCTTGATTTACTTGAGGGCAAGCAAAATTTTAAGTTAGGGGTGTTGATGAGTAGTAGATTTGCACTCATTTAAGGTCCATTCAGCTCAATAAATAGTGTCCTTAGTGCCTATTTTTTTCCTATTCTAATGGAATGTTGATGATTTGCAGCTATGAATGCAATTGGACAAGGCAAGGACTGATGTTTGAAAGAATGGCCAAATATGCAAAAAGAAGTGCAAAGTAAACATTGTTGATCGCCTAACAAGAAGGGTGAATCGCCAACTGAGCACGACCTCGCCCAAATTGACAGTGCATAACACTTGTGTCTATCAAAAAAGGTCGGTGGACTCCAGTAAATACGGTGATACGCCGAATGACGTCGATCCTGATTTACATCGCCCAAACCGATAGTGTTCAAAGCAAAGATTAGATGTTCAAAAAGCGAACCAAGTTGGTATTCAGCGATTCGCCGAACGTGAAAGGCTGACTCAATCAAGTTCGCCAACTGAGGTTCAAACACTTGAAGCCTAGAGCATCCTAAGGTGAGCTGAGGAGAGAAAAGTGATTTGCCGAACAGGTTTGGTGAGCCCGAATAACATCACCTAGTAAGCTGTGAAATGGATTTTGGGCCAAATTTTGGGAAAGTATAAATAGCCCAAAAGATACAGTTTTTAGGGAGTTCGCTGAGTTCCAAAAGTTCTCTTTTGAAAAGAATTTGAGAACACTTTACCTTTAAAGAACACTTTTATAGCTTTTGGGGTTTTACAAATTGGTGTTTGATTTTGATAAATTGAAGTTGAATCCAAAGTGAGTTTACTTTAAATTGCTTGATTTCAATTTACCCATGGTTGCTTTCTTGGAAGGTATGATCTCTTTATTTTTTGTGATAAGTGGTTAAAACCCCAAGATTTAGGGGTGCTAGAATGGGGTTGGGTGTTGATTTAATGTAGTGGGTATTGTGCTATGTTCTATTTTGTTGTTGTTCATGCATGAATTTGGTCTGATTACCATGGGGTTAACTTAAGGGTTAAGGTTGCAAATGTAATGCCTACTCCCAATCTCTAGTTGATGCTCGAAAGAGATTAATTGGAGTGGGTAATTAGTTTAATACTAGCAATTTAGGTTTGATGTTTGTAACTTGCTTGAAAAAGAGGTTATGGGTCAGATCTATTTGCCCTGTTCTTGAAAGAGAGAATAGAGTAAGGTATTGGATTGTTTAGGATTGGCATTTAGATTAGAACGAAAGGAGATTCTAGGTATAGATGCTTTGAGATCGAACGATGATTAGCGTCAATGAAGATGACTTAGCATATTCATGAATGTTCATCACTATAGAGAAACACAATTACCCCTATGTGACGTCGATTTTCAATCCTGCACCCCTATATTGCTTGTTAACTCTTGATTTGGTCGATATTTTAGTTTAATTGCGATAATTGATAACCAAAATTTTATATTGAGTTGGTGGTATCATCCACCCAATTGTTTTTACTATTACAAATTATCTAATTTAAAGTCCAAGTTTCTTGATAAGGAATTCTCCATGATATAACATTCCATGTGGGATATGACCTCGACTCTTAGTTGGATTTTTATATTGACTACGACCACTCACTCTTTTAATTGGTTTTGGAGAGTGATTTGAGTGATATCAATTATCCCTATCATAATGTCATTTCTCCTATATCATATTTTATAACATTAAATTATCATAAAAAATAAAGGTCAACTAATTTTTTTATGACTTTTAAAATTGGCATTTGGCCATGAAAATAATATTAAAAAATCACTTTCTTTTGGAATTTTCAAAGTTGGAGTTGTGCTTAGCCATAATTTTTGCAATTAATATATAGAATCTTTATGTATTTTTTATGAAAATATAAAATATTATTGAACATGGAATATGATTTAAACGAGGTTATTTAATAAAAAATAAAAACTTAAGATTTCTTTGAAAAATAATTAATCAAAAAAACTGGAAAAAAAAGAGAAAGTGAAAACAAGATTTTGAATGTTTTCCGAAATTCAAATACAATTTCAAGTTGTATTTGCAAATTTTATGGACAAAAGATGAAGTGAAATAATTCTCCTAAAAAAATAAAAAAATTCTCATGGCACATGTTCTCAAAAATGTGAAAGACAGTAATACTAATTTCTACTATACAAAAACGTGAAAGATGGGACGACCAAGGCTAAAATGGTACTTTTTGCAAACAAATGTTCTCTCTCCACAAATCTAGAATCATCCAATGCAAGATATTTAACCCACTCTAAACCATAAATGTCACGCCCCAAGGCTACCCCCTAGACGTAACACGGGACCTAGGATCACGAGTGACCCCAAGCTAAGCCTTAGTTTTGCATATATCAAGCATACTGAATATAACTGAGTAAAACATATACTATGTGGAAGCTAAAACAGTGGATATCTGAAATGGGAAAAGACCCAACTAGTTTGAATATATAAAACATAATAAGATTTTAGTGATAACTTAAACAACCACTTAACAACTCAAGTTGAATCTACTACTACTGAAAAGCCTCTAACTGAATTGAGTTGATGGGATATGCCCCCAGCTAACTTTAGCAAGACTGAATTCTAGGGACCTAGTTGATGAAAGGAACCCACTAGTGAAATTTCAAATACCTGGTGACGAAATCTATAGAAAAATCCTTTGGATTTCAAGGCTGGACTTTGAAGAATGCTTCTGCTTGTTCTTGGAAGATTTGGTCGCCTCTTTCTCTTCTTTTCGCTCTAAGTTGGGTGATTATTGGAGAATGAGGGTTCTGGGTATTTCTGACTAGATTATTAGGCTTAGACTGAGTAAAATAGCGTAGTTTAGGCATCAAACGGCGTAGTTTAAGTGCCTAATGCATCGCAGAAAAGACCAAAACGACCCTGGCTTAAAACTGACGAAGTACCATCTACTACGGGACTGTCGAATCGTCATTTGAACTACTTCCCGTTGACTGGGTTATGGTTCATGCTCTGCCCGACAGGACTTCACTAAAATGAGCATAATTTTTTTACTCTGAGCTTGGATTTTAGCAAATTCGGTGGTGTTGGAAAGAGAATTCAATTATCTTTAAGTTGATAGGTCATGGGCCACCTAATTCATTTTGTGCTAAAAGATATGACCGTTTCAAGTTGACCCAAAAGTCATTTTGCTCTAAATAACTGCTGACCCTCACCTAAGGCCAGACCTACGGTCCGTAGGTCCAACCAAAGACCGTACTGGTCGGCTGTGGGTGGGATCAAAGACCACTGAATCTTGGACCCCAATGGCGGAACCCCACCTACGGACGGTGGGCCCATCGATGGACCGTGGACCACGACCGTCGGCCTCATTTTTTTATCCTGAATTTCCTCTAAGTCTGGGACTCACCTACGAGACCTACCTATGGCTTGTGCATTTAATCACGAACTGTCCTGGTGAACCATCGCTAAGTACTGGAACCTTGACTCTTATGGGAACTTGAACTGGCCAACCACGACCCCACCTACGGTATGTGGTTCTACCTACGGTTCGTGGGTGGTTCCTTGGTACTGACACCAATTTTCTGAAAAAACTAGGATTTTCTCCCTTATGAGATCCGAGGACAATAAATCTTCATTCTTCTATTCTTCTATCTCCACAAAAGTGAAGCATATGGATTCTTCAGGAGGTATATTCTTTTTCAAATTTTGCTACAAAACAATAACAACGAAACATATGGATTCTTCAGAATTTCAGGTATATTTTCTTCCAATTTTTGCTACAAAATTCTTTCAGTTTTTTTACCGACTTGAATTTTATGACTCAATTCTGACCTGATGTCTTTATTATTCTATCTCATTCTCTTTCCCAATTTTATGGATGAAATTCATAGGTGATGTGAAGGCTTATATAGGAAAATAACAGATTATTAACGGGTTCGAGTTCACACTTTCTGGAATTGAACTGATTTTTTTATCAATAGGTTTGCATGTACCAAGTTGTTAAGGTTATTTAACATTGTTATTTGGATCCAGTTACTCTTTACTCTAGCTCTCCACTCTCTCTATGTCACTCCTTTTCTATATTAATGTATATGATATTGAGTAGAGCTGTCAAAATGGGTTGGCCCAACCCCATCCAATCCAACCTTAACGGGCTAGAGAGTTAAATGGGTTGGGACGGGCTGACCCTTTTAATTAAAGGGCCTATAAAATAACAGTCCAACCCAACCCTAAGCGGGCCACGGGTTGGAACGGGTTGGCCCTTCAACCAAAAAATGAACAATACTACTCTCTTAGAAAAAGAGTATCTAAGAGTATCGAACGTTGACGTTTATGAACACGACATCAATACATACAAATTTTTATTTATGAATCACACACTTCGGTGAATACTTACAAAAATATATTTATGAATCACACACTTCGGTGAATACATACAAAAATACATAATAGTCAACGTAAGATTTAGCGAAAAAATGTTGATCATTCCACCATTCCTCCCCACAAAAAACTAGCTAGTTTAAAAGACTTGATTTTTTTATTGTTAAAAATATTTATTGATAAAAACTTTACAAATAAAACACTACTAAAATATATATAAAAATATTTTAATATTCATAGCCCACGGGCTGGCCTCTGAGGCTTGCAGGTTGGGCCTACGAGGCTAGCGGGCCAAATAAGGCTGGGCTAAAAAGCCTCATTCCTAAATGAGCCAAAAAAATTAGGCCCAACCCACTTAATTCAAGGGTTGGGTTGGGACGGCCTAGGGGGTCAAGCCCATTTTGACAGCTCTAATATTGAGACTTTTTTCGGAAGAAATAGACAATTGTTAGGTCTATAGTGATTAAAGCCCTTTCAATCTAGAATTGAGTTTGTTTGTTTTACTCCAATTTCCTTCAACCCTCAAACAGAGCTAAGATTTTTATTAAGGGAATTCAGAATATAAAGAGATAAACACATATAACAAAAAATAAGGAGTTTCAACTCTACTATATATTACATACGAAATAATTTTGGCCTTATATATACTGTAAGTTTTTTACTATGAAACCCCCTCGGTACCCTGGCTCCGTCCCTCCCCTAAAATGTGATTGACTTGGTTGATGACCTATTGGCATTTAAGTTTGGGACTACAATCACTTATCAGAACTCTGTTATGATTGGCCGAATGCATAAATTTACATATATGTGGAATAAGTAAACAGTTGACAATGGCGTTTGATGATTCAATAGGAAAAAAAGAGAACAATTTCGTGCAATATTTACATTTATATATGTACACGAAAATGGAGTGACAAGATACTATACAACTCCTCTTGTATGAACTGATGTCATTTAAATGTAGTAGGAGCTATCTAACGGTAGAAAATACGTGTTTCTTGTTAAATGAATCAACTTCACCAAAATAAAAATTGAAAAAATCCCAACAACATTAGTATATTGAGGACAAAATTACATTGAAAGCTCAAATAAAGAGGTGGGAAAATACCCTATGCAGGCTACTGGTTCAAGTTGAGTACATCACTCATATTGGTATCTTCAAAGGTTCAAAATGTAAGTCACCTACAATCAAAATTGTACACAGGTTATACGCCGCTGTACATGTAAAGAAAAAGCTATTCTTTTGGCTTATCACAATCTTGAACGTGATCAATAAAGCTTAAATGTACGTTTAGCAAGCTAAATCTACTGATTTAAACCCTGCACATGATTAATCAATGTAGACAATACTTCTAAATTGTTAAATAGTGAGTTTATTTTTGATAGGCCTTCGACTTGAAAGAAAAAAAAATTATAACATTAGTCTCACACACGAAAACATAACTCAAAAAATTATGTGATCTCAAAAATTAGTTTTTTGATATTCTCCTTTATAGTAAGAAAGTTTTTATATGGTTAGTTCTCTCCATTACCTTTTGCTATTAATTGCACAATATAAGAATGTTGAGATAAATTTTGAATATATCGTAAATAGTTGTGAAGTTTTTGATACTTTTTTATGCTCATACACTAAATTAGGCATAATAACTTTGACAACCTTGTAATTACCTTATCTTCTTGTTCAGGGCCGTCTTAACCCCTAGGCCACTAAAGTCATCGCTTGGGGCCCCATATTTTGGGGGGACCCATTTTTTTTTTACTTATAAATGTTATTTTTTAAAATAATTATATGTATTATGAGTGCTATGATTTCTACTTAGGAAATTGCATATGAGATGAATATAGAACCTGAATTTCGTAAGAAACAATTTGATGAAAATATTGATAATGAAATCACATAGTCCCTTGAAATTAGAGTTGATATATATATATATATAGTAGATCAAGCTATTTTTCCAAATACACATATTACTTAAAGAATTATGTTAACAATTCATGTACCTGTTGCCTCAGACGAAAGAAGTTTTTTCGAAACTAAAATTGATTAAATCTTATTTAAGATCAACAATGTTTCAAGAAAGATTGAATGGATTAGCTATATTATCAATTGAAAATGAATTATTATAACAAATCGATTATAAAACAGTAACTTCTGACTTCGCATCTAAAAGAGCTAAAAAAAATAGATTTTAAATAAAAGTATATATGATGGGGAAAAAAATATTATGGCCCCTCTCTTAAATTTTGCTTTAGCTAGGCCCCAATCTTATTGAGTCGACCCTGTTCTTATTGTACATACGCAACTTCGGAATGAACATCAACTCACTCATCCCTTTGAAAGTATCTGAAGCAGGAATCAATGTCTTCATTCTATAACTTATCTGGTATTCAGATGATTCATGACGTGCTTTAGTCATGCTATACCTAAGAGACTCCAGTATTCTCCTATAATTTTTGGAAGTTTTGGTGTCACCATAGCTCTTTTGCTACTTATTATCTAAGAACTCTTTAGTCTAAAAGCAGTAATAATGTACGTATATTCCTGGTCCCTTCTTTTTATTATACTTTTGTCTCATATCCTTGTTTAGGGGTTCATTATATTTTTCATATTTAGGTATTCACGTAGATGATGACATAAAACTATGTTTGAGGGACATTCTTTGAAGCCATTGATATTGCGAACTTAATCATTATGAGGAGATTATGGTAATTATTGTTTTGTATCACTGTTAAAATTTGGTCATTTAACTATAAAGGAGATATAGGAGTAACTATTTGCATGTACTTACTGCATGTTGATCATTTTTTTTTCGGAGTTTAATTCTTATAATTCTTAATGTTTTTATTTGTTTTTTTCTACAATTTTTTTTGGTTATCTGTTTCTTAATTTTGATATATCTTAAGTCTTGGCTCATGTTATTTATCAGGGAATGAAGTTTGCTACTTCGTGGATCATGTTTTTCCTTATGTTATGAGCAATCTTGGAAGTCTTGGACTAATTAAGATAGGATTTGATAAGAAAATAGATTCTTGAGGGATAAATATGACCTTCGAACTAGAAAATACTATCATACCTTCGCTCATGGATCTTATTATTTCCCCTTCTAAGATAATAGAATATCAAACAATCACAACTTGTTTTAGGGAAATTTTTTACTTACTCGTGTCCTCGATATGTTTAAAGAAAATTGATCCAGCGAGACACAAACAAGTTAAGTGGAGAAATATCTTGACTTGTGTACTGAGAAGAGTTTTTACTTTTGTCCTTCTAGAAATGCACATTTCCTATTTTAGATAATGAGTAACATCCTTTGAATTGTTCTGCTATTTACTAGAAAGAGGAGTTTGAGGTGTTAATTATTGTTGTCTGTCCTTTTCTATTTTGTTCTCCATTTGTCCTTTGGTATTTCATTAGTGTTTTTTTTCAATTATCCCCAAAAAATTTTATGTGGATGCAGATTGTCTGTGGATATAGATACTCCCATTCTTCCTAATCCACTCAAAAAAAAATTGTTTAGAAATTCAGCTGCATATGCTTTCTAATTTGAAGCAGTATTGCAACTTAATTAGAATTGAGAGAATGCATAGTCATTATTCCTATTTGAATTAATTTACTTAATAAAGTCTTAGAATTGAAAATAAGTTCTATTGATGTATTTGTAAAACATGGTGAAATCTTAACTTTCTAGTTCTTGAATGGAGAGGTTTTTTTGCAGTTTGGCATGAATTGTGAACTTGGTTAATAAACTTTTTTTCCCGATACATTTGAATTTTGATATGTAAATAGTTTAAGTACTAATTGATGTTTCACAGTTTCTCGCATCTAATTGATATTACAAACTACTGTAAGATACGATTCTATGCTTCTCACACTTTTTATCACTCGGATGATGCATTGTATTTAATTTTTGCAGATATATACAATGACATGACATCACAAGGACCCAAGGAAGAGGAAAGAGAACAATATATGAACCCTCTACCCATTGAACATACGCCATATGCTGATTAAACGTAATGGGTTTCTACATCTCATGCGATTGGAAAAGCACGAGAACAACAACCTACGAACTTTACACTTCATGTTCTATTAGAAGAGAACTGAGATAAGCCATGGAACATGTGCTCAATGGGTATTGGTGACAGAGCAGTGCATAGTCAATTAGGTTTGATTAACTACTGGAGATGTTAAATTTCAAAAAAATTCAAAAACAGTTGAGCTGTATGGATGATCACAGTTGAATGTTTTGCCCTACCTCTCATTCAAATTGAAGAGCCTTGCGGTTTGACGTATTTTTCCCTTTTCAAACTAACCATAACCCGCTTCCTTTTCCCTACGAGCCTTATATTACGCTTTGCTAATATTGTCAACACTTGTAAATTTGTAGATTATTCAATTTGAATGGGAAGTATAAGTTTCAGTGTATAACAAAGAAGTATCTCATGTCATGTGAAGTTTCCACGGTTGGTTTTGGATGAGGGACTTGATTTTGTTATGATCGTGAATAGTTCTCTCCATATGAGCTATCTTTTGAAATTGAGTTAAGCTAAAAAATTATTTTTCTTATCAAGTAATGTTTGTTATGTGTTGTCTCAATATTTCTATCATTTTGCCAGTTTAAATTTATGAAATATCATTTACTCTATGTTTACCCAGTGTAAGAATAAATGCTATGCTAATACAAGGAAGCTAAATTAAGCACAGGTTTGGAAAATAAAATTATTTGTGGGACCTACAATGCCACTTGTCAAACATGGGTTTTGACAATGGTTGAGCCTCACACACCTTTTGTTGATTGTGCCTCACCCATGATAAATATTTTTCGATAGGAGTGTGTATTTTAAAATAACTGATATAAGTGTTGTAATTTTATAATTCAAATGTTCATCTCGCACTTTGATCATATTTCTTTGGTGATTCTCTATTTTTATATACATTTAAAATGACGTAAAAATTCTACAAATTATGATAATTCATAACTCAAATTATTTTAACAGATTATAAAAAAAATTGGTTGATTTATGAAATTTTATCGGTGACACTGAAATTAGGACGAACTCTTGAAATTCTATTCGTGTCACATAAATTGAGACAAATGGAGTAATATTTATTATTTGAAAAATTATGTAAAATGTATTAGAAGTTAAAATATTTAACAATTTAAAATATTTAAAAAATAATACAAATTTAGATACTCTAAAAATGTCATGTGTCACATAAATTAAATTAAAGAAAGTAAAATATATTGGGCCCTGTTGGCTCGTGCACATGTATCTAGTTCAAAGAAGGAAAAACTACGTAATTATGCAAACATTTGATATGTATGTACTATACAACATTATAGTTTGAAAGAATCACAATTATAGTTTGAAGATTCTATGATCTATGTTTTGTTGACTTCTTTAACGGATGATTTGACACTTTCTTGATGTCGAAAATCGTGTCGAAGAACTAAACATCAAGTTTCTTGTCAAAGAAGAACAAAAAAACAAAGAAAATATAAAAAGGAGAAACAAAAAGAAAAGAAAAATATTGACATTTGGAAAAAATGTTGTGTTGCAACTGGGTGTGATGGACTGAAAAAGAAGAAAGAAAGAGGAAGGTAGAAAAAGTAGGAAAAAAATGGATAAAAGAAAGAGAAATTTTGAATTAAAAAGAAAATATTTTTTAGAAATAGTAAAATATGGAGTAATTAATTTATTTGGTCATCCTATGAGATGATGACACGTGCATAGTTTGAAACAGTTTTTTGTTTTTTTTTTTCATCTTCACGTGCCTGTAGAAAATTGATGATACAAATCTTGCCACGTCATATTTTAGGGGGTAATTTAATTCAACTGGAACTACATTAGGGGGGTAAGAAAATGAATGTAAAGTTGCATTGCTAAACTAAGTTATGTAGACAAGTTTGGGGGGAATTTTATGTATTTTCTCAAATATAAATTTTAAACTTGATCCAACATTCATACAATTATATTCACTGATACAATTTATTCATTATTATAAATTGTATTTAATACAACTTGTATTTATTGAAATATATACATATTAATTAGATATATACAATTATTCAATAGATATACAAATACAATTATTGATACTTATACATACTAGTTACATATATACAATTATTCAACAGATATACAAATATAATTCGCCTCTCTTCTCTCTCTAGCTCGCCCCTCTTTTCCCTCTCCCAATTTCGCTTTCCTATCTCCCAGTCTAACATGTAGCTGCGAATCATAACTAAATAAAGTATAGTTATTTTGCCTGATCATATTTCTAGTCTTAGCTAGCGTTTGACCACAAATTTCCGAGTATTTTTTACAAGTCATTTTTGGGCGAAGTTTTACAATGTGTTTGACCACAAATTCCCAAGTATTTTTGGCAACTCATTTTTGGGTGAAGTTGTACGATGCGTTTGATCATAGATTTTGGGATAAATATTTGACTTTTTCAAATAATATAATTTATATCCATAAGTTCTAAAATTTATTAAAATTGCCCATAAGTTTGTCCTACTCATTTTATAATGAATATGTTCCGTTAAAAAATAACTCTACAACATAGTTGATGACAATCAATAACAATAAAACCAATAATATGAGTAAGAGCAGTACAATAATCGCATATCAAACGTGTCACTAATTCAGGATATATAAATTGTAACCCATTATAAACAAGTTGTTCTTTTTAATGAAGTTGGTTGTAAATAGATATTAATTGAGATTAATGGATGATAGATGTTTTTATAATATACTATAAATTTGCGGTAATTTTTAAATTTTTAAAAATTCTCAAAAAAAATTCTAGAACTTGAAAACTTGGGATGTTTGTCAAATAATGACAAATTATAAGGCCCAATATTAGTTTCCAATTGTTTATTGGAAATTTTTTCAAAATGTCAATATTTTAACATTTAATAGGATCCATTGTCAACACTTTTCAATATTTAGTAAAAATGTCACAAAATAGTTTATTATGTATCTTATTTAAGTTTTTATTATTTGTTTTAATTGAAAGAATACAATTGTTAAATAACAGAAATGAGATATTTATGGGAAAGAATAATTTTAAAAAAGGAACAATCCCTTAAAAGTCTCATCTGTTACAAAAATCAAAACTGAATACTTCATCAGCGACCCCATTGTTGATCAATTTTCTCATTATTGATATTCAAGATTCAATTGAAAATACTCAATCTCTGATCAATTTATTTTGATTAAAATATATAAATTTTTTCTGTTTGGTAAGATAGATTTGAAGGAAATAGGACCAAAAAAATTGTTGACAAGTAGCTTTGGAGGTGAATTTTTCTGCTGAAAGTTATATAAAATTGGTGGAATACAAATTGGACCATGTATTAGTTAATTGCTTCATCCTTAATCTGTTTCTAATTGATTATAATTTTGATATATGAATTTCTTTACATAATTGTAAACTGTATCTATTTTCATTGCAAATTGTATGTATTATGAACAACGTATGAATAATTAGTTTTGGTGGATTCGTTGAATTTTTTGCTTGTTGAATACGAAAATAATAATGGATTGTTTGAAGACATGTTTTTTTCATTGGCTGTTTGTTTTAATTTTCGAATCAAATTGTATCCCTACGAAAAATAAATTGGAGCGAGTACAATTTTTACGACAATTGTACTGTATTTTCATTTATTTATTTGTTATTTGTTTTCTGTTTATTGAACTACATTGTATCTTAGAAACCACATCATATAAATATAAATTTATACCATAATGTAACTTATAATCCACACCAAACAGATATAATAATTATTATGATCTAACGAATACACCAATACGCTATACTAGAATAAGAATCTAGAAAAAATCATCACTGTTTGTTTAAAATGAATACAAATGTATAAAGTTAATATGTATCTTAACTTGACTGGATACAAACAACACTCTTGCAATGTCAATAACTAGAAAATGATACACATAGCATAATGAATTTCAAACACATGTAAATACAGTAACTTGTAAAGCTCATAACACAACTACAACAAATATGCCATAATGAATACAAAACAATCAAATAATAAGGAGTGAATACAATCTGAAATATCATCACTATTTGTTTTAAAGGAATACAAATGTATAACTTAATATGTATCTTTACTTAATTGGATACAAATAACACTCTTATAATGTCCATAACTAGAAAATGATATACAGAGCATAGTGAATACAAAAAATCTATAAGTATAGTAACTTCTAAAATCACACAACACAAATACAACAAATATACCATGATGAATACAAAACCATCCAATAAGAATTCATTAATACAATCTAAAATGAGCAACTTTCACATACAGCAAACAAAAAAATCACATTTGTATGCTATAGCAAAGTTTGCATAATTGCGCTCCATAGCAAACATATATATATGTATAATTCGATATACATATACAATTGAAAGATATGTCTATTTCAATATACATATATACAAAAAGAAGAAATTGTATAATTCGTTGGCTGCTCTTCAGATTTGTATAATTTCGCTGGCAGGCCATTTGTATAAATTATTGTTAGCCTTTAGTTTGTATAAATCGTTGACAAAAATATTTGTTTATCA
>NW_006239112.1:330409-347256 GCF_000226075.1 Solanum tuberosum | reverse complement strand
AAAAATCGCTCTCTTTCGCTTTATACAAACATAAATTATACATTATACAAACATAAATTTTACATTATATTGTATAATATGTGTTTGTATAAAACGAGAAAGAGAGAAAGGCAAAAGAGAATTGGGCAGGGGAATATATTTATTGTATAATTATAAGTGTATAGGACGAATATATATGTATTTGCATGTGTATATACAATTTTCTCTCGCTTTATACAAACAGAAACACAATTTATACAATTTTGTTGTATAAAACGAGAGAGGCGAGCACAGAGGGAGCGAGCGAGAAAGGAAGAGTGGACAACGAGAATTTGGAGGGAGAGATGCGACTGGCAAACGTTTGCTACGGGGCGCAATTAAATCAAACAGTAGCTACTCCATTTATTTTAGATTATAAGCTTGTCATTCTGTACAATTATCCCATCTGAAATAGCATCACTATCTAAAGTATAAAAATATCCTTAATTTACTAAGTACATACCAATGTAGGTACCTAGAAAAGGGTGATTCCAAATATGTGGTATTTTATCAAAACTAACAAAATATCCACAACAATATTTCGATCATCTCTCTTCCATCATTTTAGCAGTGGATCCTACATTATCCGCTATTTCTTGAGTAATACGTAGATTAAATGATGGAAAATCGCTAGAAAATTGTTGATTAAGTTGGATACCTCTAGTTAATTCTCTTAGATTCTGCCATTGGAGAGTGATTTGGAGTTTATCAAACCCTAAACGTGATTTCAACTACAAACAACAATTTTGAACGATTTAAAAATAATAATCATAAAACAAATCTTAAAAAATGGATAAATATGCATATCTTAATCAAAGGAATTGTGTGAATATCTTTATAAAATATATTTTCCAATTTCTGAAAGAAAAAAACAAACAAACAAAAAAAAACCAAAGAGAGGCAGGCTTTGAAATGGAGAAGAATTGGAAGATGAAAATATGAGAGAGAGAAAATATTCACTTTTTTTTTAAACATATGAGAGAGAATTAATTGAAAATGTGTAATTAAGGTGAAATAAAATAGGAAGTAAATTAGGATACACAATCTTTTCTAAAATAATGACATTTTGACATTTTACTAATATTTATATAGTATGGAGGCTTTTACTAATTAAGTTAGGTTTTTTTGACTAGTTTGTTAATTTTCCCTTGTTTTTTTAGTTTTTCCCAAATATATTTATGGCCAAATAGCACATTTGTTATTTTTTGAAATTTTCTCTTAAAAGAAGAATACGAGGGTTGAAGAATAGTCCAGGTTCATTTTTACTTGGAATCCAAAAATAGGTCACCATGAGAAAGTTTAGTTCCTATTGGTAATATATAGACACCTTTCAAATTTCACGCTTAAATTGTCATCTTCCACATTTGCCATTTTTATGAATTAATAACCCTAACTTGCCATTTTTATGATGGCACATTTTCTCAAAAATGTGGAAGAGAGTAATACTAATAAATAAAAAATAGTGAAAACAGGAAAAACTTTGGAAAATAAAATTATTTGTGGGACCTATGATGCCACTTGAAAAATATGGGGTTTGGCAATAAGTGATCCCCACACACCTTTTGTTGGTTGTTCCTCACTATGATAATTTTTTTTAATAAGAGTATGCATTTTAAAATAACTGATACAAGTGATGTAATTTTATAATTCAAATGTTCATCTCGCAATTTGATAATATTTTTGGATGGTTTCTTTGTTTTAATTTATTTATATATTTTTTTTGTCTTTTATATTTTAAAAAATGACGTAAAATATTATAAATTATGATAATTCATAACTCGAACTAATTTAAAAGAATATAGAAAAATTGATTGGCTTTTAAAATTTTATCAGTGACACAAAAAATGAGACATACTCTTGAAATTCTATCTTTTCCACATAAATTGAGACAAATAGAGTAATATTTATATATAAATTGAAATTTTGTGTAAAATTTACTAGAACTCACAATAATTAACAATATAAAATATTTTAAAAACATATACAAATTCAGATGACTCTAAAATTTTTAGGTATCACATAAATTTAAATAAAGAAAAGTAACATATATTGACATGTGTTGGCGCGGGATCCTGTATCTAGTTCAAATAAGGGAAAAGTATGTAATTAAGCAAATATTTGATATGTGTTTATAATACACCATTATAGTTTGAAATAAATACAATTTTTAGCTATAGTTAGAGTTTTGTAGCTATTTTCTCTCTCCTCTATTCCTCTCTCTCCGCACTCTCGCTCGCTTCTCGTCTCTTTCGTCTCTCTTTTCCATCATTCTCCTTGCCCCCTCTCTCTGCCTCCTCTCTATCAATACAAATATAAATGATAACAGTCAATTATACAAATACAAATGATGAGTGTCAACTATACAAATCATTTTTAGTGATACAAAATACAAATACACATGTATCCGTTGATACAACATTGATACAAATGATAACAATTAATTATACAAATATAAATATTGAACTTGATATAACATTAGTACAATTGTATTAGCTAATACAATTGATACAACGTTGATACAAATTATAATAATCAATTATACAAACACAAATGTTGAACTTGATCCAACATTGATACAATTGTATTCATGGATACAATTTATTCATTGATACAAATTGTATTATTTTAATATAATTGTATTCATTGATACATATACATATTAAATGTAACAACCCGGAAAACTAGTTAGACCAAGCTAGAGTCTAATGGAAACGAATAGGTAAAACTAGGGCCTCACATGTGAGTTTGAAGTTGGGAACTTTATTAAATGTTGTTAAATGGTTTCCCGAGTGAAGGTCAAGGAAGTTAAGGGTTAAACGTCAAGATACGACTATAACGCCCGGAAACTAGTAAGTTGAACTAGTGTGTTGTAGTGTCTTGTAGTAGAGTTTTGGAGTGTTGTATGAGGGTTAAAACTCATGCAAATGACTCCCGTACTTAGAATGACATTTTAGGGGTTAAACGTCCGGGTACGACTCCCCAAGGACCACCCAAGGGGTCCTTGAAGAGGACCCCAACACTGCCCAAAAGCTGTCAAAAACACCTTGGTTCACGGAGGCAGATCACGCCCGTTAAGCCAGTCCACGCCTTGTAGGTCATGGGTGTGGGTTAGGACTTAATCTAGGAAGGCTTGGCCTTCAATTTTGTGCCCCAGCTCCAAACCACGGAGCCACAAGACGGTCAGTAGACCTATCCACGGTCCGTGGATGGGTGGGCATGAATGGGAGCAGTTTTCCAGATTTTTGTTTTAAGTTAGGGGTCTTAGTTTTAGTTAGTTATTTAATTAAGGGTTAGGAGGGACAGTTAGGTAACTAATTAACTTCCTATATAAACTATTTTAAGTCATTAAAACACTTCATTTAACTCATTATAACCCTAGACCCTAAATCAAAACCCAACTACCTTTCCCTACCAAAAATCTTCTCTCTAGACTCCATTGATGAACAAAGGAAGGGATCAAGCTAGAGCTTCAAGAAGAGGGATTTTTCATATGAATTTGATGGGAATCTAAACCTAACGTATGAGATTTCTTCATTCTTGGTTAGCTATCACCAAGAAGCCCCCTTCAACTATGTTTTCAAATTCCCCAATTCTAGGGTTTTCAAATCTAGTCATGGGTCTTCTTCCAAAACGAATTCAATTTGTTTAATTTAGGTTTATCTTGATTGATTATGATGATTTATGATTGTATTAATGGATTTTGATGAAAATCTCCCTTGGACCCATGATTTTCCCTTCTTCCTAATTTGTGAACTAGGGTTTGAATTGATTGATCATATAAGCTTAGCAATTGATTATGTTTATGTTTATTATGTTGTTGAATCATGATATATATCTATCTATCATGGTAATTCTAGAAGTTAGGGTTGATCTTGATTCTTAGCCTTGAAAGACAATTTGCTAGGGTTGTATGTGTTGATGAATATTGTATATGAACTTGTTGATCCACTTGAAAGGTGGAGGTGTTTAATTATGATGTAGTTACTTGATGCTAGTATAATTCTACATGCATTCTTGATTAACCTAAGATTCTAGGGTTATGTCATGAAAGAGGCAAATTGAGGGTTTAAATGTGATCCTCCTAGAATAATGAGTTCTCAATGTAATGCCTTAGATTAGATCACCTAGACTTGAATTGGTTTAGGATAATGCATCTAAACATGAATTGACTTGATCATGATATTATGTGCATGCTGATGAATACTTGAAGTATAAAGTGTCAATCATGATGTGATTAATATATTGATGAGTTGTTAGATCATGGTATCTCCTTATCTAATGTGCTATTGCTATATACTTGGGATGAGTTGATCCATAAGCCCTTGAAGGGCATATTGTGAAGGTTTGTACATGTTGGCAATATTGTGTGTGAACTTATGATTTATTTAGAAAATTGAAGGTCCTATGACTATGGTGTATATTGTGGTATTGTTGAAAGGCTAGTCTTCCCTTACCCTTACACTTGATATTATATGAATTGTCTAGGATGATGATAATGTTATTGTTGTTTCATTGCAAGGACAATTACACACATACTCCATGCATAAACATGATCATGATGTATCTATGGTGTTAATTGAAAGTTTAGTTCTCATATGCATGCACCTTTACACATCATTATGCATGAAATGTACTTGACCATATTGATCCTATTGTATTGATTGAAAGTCTATTCTCATGAGAACACATGATCTTGGTGTGATAGTTATTCTCACATACAATTATGATTCTAAAGTTGAAAGTACATTCTCACCTTTAATGAATCTATGAGCTATTTTATGAATTGTATTGAACGAAGGGTAGAGCACTCCTTCACACATGTAAATACAATTCAAAGACTAATAATGTCTAATTTGGAAAATAATGTTTAGCACTGAGTGGATATGGACAATGAGGTAAAGGCCCTCTCGTCAATGCAATAGTGAGGGTCATCCAAAGTGAACTCATGATATGGAAGCCCCTCCGCCAATGCAATGGGGCGAATTTCTAGAAGCAATCTCCCTATCCCAGAAACTATGTGCCCACATAGGTACCTTTAGCTAGTGGATCCACCTTATAGCTATACATTTTGGTTCTACCTTAGGCAAGTAGGATACCTTTCTCGGTGTAGGGTTACTGACACCAGATTTCATGTAGCTCACATGATTTATGTCGGTTATGGCTACTTTTCCCTATATAATAAAGATAATGAATGAAACATGAACTATACTATGACTTCTTAATGAGCTTTACTTAGTAGGAGTGGGGGTATGTGACTTCACTCTTACATTGCACAAGTAGACTTAGTAGGAGGACATAGGATGGTTCCTTTGCATTTTGATGAGATTTGAATGCATGCATGTATATTGAATGGATAGTTGTTATGAATGACTTTTCTTATAATTCAAGTAATGTATATGACTATTTCCTTATTTGTGACTATTGACTATAATGAGGTCTAAAGACGAAGTGCGTGATTAAGGTAGCTTCAAAGGAGTACTAAGTAGGGTTAGTATTATGGGATTCTAACCATATATTGCACAAGTGTTTCTTAGGGGTTACCAAGGTAATGGCTTTACTATAAAATGAGTATAAATGTGATCTTGGCTTGTGTTGTACATTGTGAATACATGTTAGTTACCATACATAGCATAAGTGTTTCTTAGGGGTTGATCATGTGATGATTACTTAATGATGAGATGATCTTGGTAATTTGACTTGCACTACCTTGTGATTGGAGGCTATGTATTGTGAAGATTGGGATTAGTGTTATATTGATGTTGGAGACTATGCTTGTTATTATAAAGATATCTCTCATGTTATAATGAAATGTATGTGAGTTGCCTTATTGGTTGTATTCTCCAACTATCTCAAACATGATGTTCAAAAACGGCATATAGCATGATTTCAAATGAAATGTCCCTTTTCATGCATGTTTTAATGGTTTTGTGCATGGCTTCCATACTTAGTACTTTTTGTGCTAACCCCTTCTTTCTACATTTTCTACAAGTGTAGGCTTTGGAGATATTGGATTTCATCTTCGTGGCTAGGTTCATAGGAGATCAAGAAGAAGAAGATTGGTGAGTCCTCATTGTATTCGAGGGCTCAACCTTATGTCCTTTATTGTCTTTCTATTATGTTGTAGACTTTTGTTGTAAGGGCCGTGTCCCTAAGATTTGTATTTCAAGAGTTTTATTCCAAGTATAATAGATGGTTTGAGAAATAGTGTCATAGATACTCTTTCATTTTGCAAGAGACTTCGATTGTAAGAAAAGTTTTTAATTCCGCACTATTTTTATCACCTATGCGATGAATGAATGCTATGAGGCTTGTATAAGACCCCTTCGGGGTCGAGTACGCCGGTCACGTCTAGGGGGTGCTCTCGGGGCGTGACATTAATTATATGTAGACAATTATCCAACAAGTATACAAATATAATCATTGATACATATACATACTAGTTACATATATACAATTATCCAACAGATGTATAAATACAATTCATCTATATTCTCTCTCTGCCCTCTCTCCCCATCTAACATGTAACTACGAATCATAATTAAATAAACTATAGTTATTTGTCTGATCATATTTCTAGTCTTAACTAGCGTTTGGCCATAAATTTTTAAATATTTTTGGCAAGTCATTTTTGGAGAAGTTTCACCATGTGTTTAGCCAAAGATTTTGAAAGAAATATTTGACTTTTTTTAGAAATATGATTTACACTCATAAGTTCTAAAATTATTAAAAAATAATCATAATTTTGTATTATCATTTTATAATGAAAATCTTCCGTGAAAAGTCATGACAATGAACATAATTAAAATGAATTTTAAAAAAGAGGAAGAAAACAAAAGGAAAATATCATTAATTTATATACGGAAAACTACTACTCCCTCCGTCCCATTTTATGTGAAGTAGTTTGACTCGGCACAAAGTATAAGAAAGAAAGAAAGACTTTTAGAACTTATGGTCTAAAATGAATGATAGAAATTTGTGTGGCTATAAATCATTTAATTCAAGGTAAAATGGACATTTTAAAGTTCAATTGTCACTTAATAATGTGTCATTCTTTTTGGAGCTGACTAGAAAGGAAAGTAAGTCATATATATTGGGACAGAGGGAGCATTACTACTTGTAAGTGAAAGTGGCTTCGGAGAGCAAGCTCGGATTAAAATTGTGTAAAATATGTATATAACAGTATTGAGCGTATATATAGACACCTTGTTACGCTTAAATTGCCATCTTCCGAAAATTTTTATCATGGTAGAGGCATAACCAGCAAAAGGTGTGTGAGGCTCCATTTACTTTTTGACACATGGATAAGTGGGTCATTTATGTACTTTAAAGAAAGAACTTGCTACAACTAACAAGAGAGAGAAAATATATTTACACATAAATTGAGTAGAACAAATATAAAAAATGCAAGAAAAATCATATGTGTTTGCTACTTTTTTTTTATCATTATTAATAGTATATTCATTTGCGGATTATATCGGATATATTATTGTTGTTGTAGTTGAATGTTAGTTTGACAAATTTATTTTGATATGATATTTTTTTGTGTATTAATGTTGTGTTTATTTTTTTAAAAAAAAATCTTTCATAATTATTGTGATTTTAAAATGTAGTCATTTTATTTTAATTGTTACGATCTGAAATGTTGATTGTTACCTTATTTTTAAATTAAACTTTTGAAGGAAAGTAAAAAAAAGAAGTTAATTAAATATATTATTATTGTGGAGTTGATTGTTTAAAACAAAGTATCACTACTCAAAGAAATAGTTTTGAAAAAGTATCATTATCCTAATAACATTTTTTCAGTTCAATTTGTATAAAATTTTAGTTGATGTAGAATATACGATTTAATATAGCTTATATTTTATTTTTCTCATCATTACATTTTGATCATTCATTTTTTTAATAAAATAGTATTTAAAACATTCTCTCGAGTACTTTTTAAAAAAAAAACATATTGTATTATATTGTTACATTTGTGAAATAATAAGTTATTTTAATTAAAGATGGCTATATAAAAAGAGAATCAAGATCTGAAAAATTAAGTTTTTTTATTTCTTTTTAACATCAATGAGGATGTCAGTTTTTTTTAAACATCAGCGAAAATGTTAATTTTATATTTAAAAAAATACAAATTCAGTTTGAACATCAGAATATGTAATTTTGATTTTTAATAAAATTAACAAGACCATGATTTGATTTAAGAAACAACGTTACAAAGAAAATTCAAAAAAGTTATTTGATTAAATGAGCATTCAACAAGTATAAATTGTAGACCCCACAGTCATTTTTTATTATATTTTTATAATTATTCAGTGAATTGTATTATACCTGATAAGATATATATTAATTATAAATATTACCTTTTTGTTATTTTAGTTTAGGTTTAAAGTACATAAATAGCCCACTTATCCATGTGTCAAAAAGTAAATGGAGCCTCACACACCTTTTGTTGGTTGTGGCTTTACCATGATAAATTTTTTCGTGAATTAGAATTATTATTTCATAAAAATGACGAATGTGGAAGATGGCAATTTAAGCGTACTAACAAGGTGTCTATATATATACCAATAGGAACTAAACCTACTCATGCTGACCTGTTCTTGGGCTCCAAGTTATAATTTCAACCCTCCGATTCTTCTTTTAAAAAAAACTTCAAAAGTAAGTAGGCTCTGCTTGGGGACAAATATATTTGGAAAAAATTTGGAAACTAGTGTTGGATCATATAATTTGTCAATGAGAATTTTTGAAAAATATAAAAATTACCCCAAAACTTTTATATTTTATAAAAGCATTCATAATTTATAGTTTTGGACTAAATTTCATTTCAAATTTGTTGTACAAAATTTATACTGTTATATACAAATATTACACAATTTTAATCCGAGCTTGCTCTCCGAAATCACTTTCAATTACATGTAGTAATACTTCATTTGTTCCAATTTATATGACTTATTTTCCATTCTAGTCAGTTTAAAAAAGAATGACTCATTTCTATATTAAGTGACAATTTAACTTTAAAATGTCCATTTTACCTTGAATTAAATGATTTATAGCCACACAAATTTCTATCATTCATTTTAGACCACAAGTTCTAAAAGTCTTCCTTTCTTTCTTATATTATGTGTCGAGTCAAACTACATCACATAAAATGGGACGGATGGAGTAGTAGTTTTCCATATTTAAATTAATGATATTTTCCTTTTGTTTTCTTCCTCTTTTTTCAAATTCATATTAATTATGTTCATTGTCATGGATTTTCACAAAAATTTTCATTATAAAATGATAATACAAATTATGATTATTTTTTAATAATTTTAGAACTTATGAGTGTAAATCATATTTCTAAAAAAAGTCAAATATTTTCTCAAAATCTTTGGCTAAACACATGGTGAAACTTCTCCCAAAAATGACTTGCCAAAAATATTTGAAAATTTATGGCCAAACGCTAGTTAAGACTAGAAATATGATCAGGCAAATAACTATAGTTTATTTAATTATGATTCGTTATTACATGTTAGAAGGGGAGAGAGGCGAGCTAGAGAGAGGGCAAAGAGAGAATATATTTTGAACATGTAAATCTTATTTTTATCTGCCCTCTTTCTTGTGCGCCTCTCTCCCCTTCTAACATGTAACTACGAATCATAATTAAATAAACTATAGTTATTTGCCTAATCATATTTCTAGTCTTAACTAGTGTTTGACCATAAATTTTCAAATATTTTTGGCTAGTCATTTTTGGGAGAAGTTTCACCATGTATTTAGCCAAAGATTTTGAGAGAAATATTTGACTTTTTTAGAAATACGATTTACACTCATAAGTTCTAAAATTATTAAAAAATAATCATAATTTTGTATTATCATTTTATAATGAAAATCTTCCGTGAAAAGTCATGACAATGAACATAATTAATATGATTTGAAAAAAGAGGAAGCAAACAAAAGGAAAATATCATTAATTTATATATGGAAAACGACTTCTCCCTCCGTCTTATTTTATGTGAGGTAGTTTGACTCGACACATAGTATAAGAAAGAAAGGAAGACTTTTAGTACTTGTGGTCTAAAATGAATGATAGAAATTTGTGTGGCTATAAATTATTTAATCTAAGGTAAAATGGACATTTTAAAGTTCAATTGTCACTTAATATAGAAATGTGTCATTCTTTTTGGAACTGACTAAAAAGAAAAGTAAGTCATATAAATTGGGACAGATGAAATATTACTACTTATAATTGAAAGTGACTACGGAGAGCAAGCTCATATTAAAATTGTTTAAAATATGTATATAATTGTATAAATTTTGTACAACAAATTCAAAATGAAATTTAGTCCAAAACTATAAATGATGAGTGTTTTTATAAATATAAAAGTTTGGGGGTAATTTTTATATTATTTAAAAATTCTCATTGACAAATTATATGGTCCAACACTAGTTTCCAATTTTTTTCCAAATATATTTGTCCCCAAACGGGGCCTACTTACTTTTGAAAATTTTCTTAAAAGAAGAATAGGAGGGTTGAAATTATAACTTGGAGCCCAAGAACATGTCAACATGAGAAGGTTTAGTTCTTATTGGTATATATATATATATATAGACACCTTGTCACGCTTAAACTGCCATCTTCCACATTCGCCATTTTTATGAATGAATAACCCTAACTCACCATGACAGTTTTAGCCTAAGAAAGTTTTTTCTCTACTTTCAAACTTAGCACCATGGCCATCTTCTTCATTATCATCATAGCAGCACTATTAGTATTAGTACCAAATTCAGAAACTCCCATCAGAAAAACAGATCTTGAAAGACCTTTTGAAATAAGTTTCTCTATTCCAAGGTGAAATCTTGTCTTTCTTTTTTTAGTGTTTTGTTTCTATATAATGTCAAGAATTTTCAGTTTCATGTTTCATATATTGAGAGGGTTAATTACATGTCAAGAGTCAATCATTTGATATAGTGTATATACATTTATAATTTTGGTTTGAATTCAGTTCTTGAATCTCAACTTTTCTTGCCAAGCAATGTTTTCTTTTTTGATGAAAAATTCTTCAATTTCAATCTGCTATAACAACAACATACCCATACCCAGTGGTTCTATCTGATACACATTTAGTTTTATTATTCATTCCTTTTTCTGGAGTAGCTCACTATCTTTGGTTGAAGTGAAGGGGAATCATAAAGATACTAATCTGGGTTGTTGCATACAGGATTCTGAATGGCTCAGAAAGAGATAATGGAGCAGCAGGATATAAGGAAGCTTGATGTAACTAAGTTACATCCGCTTTCTCCCGAAGTTATATCCAGGCAGCCTACAATCAACATTGGTAATTTCTTTGAAGATTTTGTAACCCATTCTTTGTTAATCATCAGTAGACTAAAATACTTTAAATTTCAATTTGTTAGGCCTCATTGGCCATGTAGCACATGGAAAAACAACCCTTGTCAGAGCAATCTCTGGTATCCAGGTAGCCATACCTTACTCTTATGTTTATAGACCTTTCAACACTTTTGGTTTGGTATAATCTTCTTCTATATGGAACTCTTTGTTTGTTTTATGTCATCTAATTTTCAGACGACTCGATTCAAATGTGAACTGGAGCGTAACATAACTGTGAAACTTGGGTATGCAAATGCAAAAATTTACAAATGTGAGGATGAAAGTTGTCCGCAACCTTTATGCTACATGTACGTGTGCTGATGGTTAATTGTTTGTTCCTCTGTTTTCTTGAAGTATATATCATTATGCTTTACCTAATCTTGTAGGTCATATGGAAGTGGTAAAGAAGATAATCCTCCATGCGATGTTCCTGGATTCAGAAACTGCAAGATGAAACTGCTTAGACACATTTCTTTTGTAGATTGCCCGGTATGGTTACTTCGTTTGTTCAACCTTCAAATAAATCAACAATTTTGCACTTTGTGCTAAAGCACTAGAATTTGTTCTTTGCATTTGTAATTTTCTAGAACAGTCTTATAAAATTGTGGGGCTTGCTTGTGAATTAGCAACCAATATGAAAATAACTTTCAGAAAATTGGTAATTAGCTTTTGGCTTTTGGGAAGAGCAAAAAGAGTCTACAGAGATTTGCATTAAGCTACTTATTGAATTTGTTGTGGTCTAAGACAATAGGAGCTACCAAGAGTTGGTGCTTTTAGATTGCATGTTTGTTGATGATTTGTTAATGTCTTTGTTGATTTGCGTTTTCCCATCTTGTACTTCAGTTAAATACCTTAACAAGATTTTATTTCCATAAAACAAATGAAATTCAACAGCTGTTTCTGTTTATCTTCCTCTTTTCTCTTTCGAAAAATTGAATTGCATTGTTGTCATTGGAAACATCTGTGTGGATCAACTGTGCTCAATATTTTACTGAAAAAAATATTGTTGTCTTTAAATCTTTCTCAGGCTGTTAATGTTTTGAGTTCCCACCGTGACAACACATTTTAATGATCCTTGCCTTGAAGTTTTCTTTTTTTGATGCTCAACTTGTTAATGCATTTTAGTCTCTCTAGGAATTAGCATGTGGGATGATAGGTTGAGTCAATTTTTTATGTGCCACTACTTGGATATCCTGACAAAGCATCTGTACATTTTACCGCCTCTCCCATTATTCTGTAAGTGTGATTTGCATTACTGCAACAATATTTAGCTTTGACTGCCTTATTATGGCTTTGGGTAGGGGCATGAGATACTGATGACTAGAATGCTGAGCGGAGCAACAGTTATGGATGCAGCTTTTCTTCTCATAGCTGCCAATGAAAGTTGTCCTCAACCCCAAACTATAGAGCATTTGTCTGCTGTTGACATCTTGAAGCTTCAAAACCTAATAGTTCTTCAGAACAAAGTTGACACTATACAGGAGCATCAAGCTAGAAAACAGTATAAGGCAATCCGGGAATTTCTGAAGGTTAGTCTTTCCCAAGAGTTTGCAAACCTTGTATTTAAACAGTTTGCTAAAAATGAAATTGCATCTTATGGCAATCAGGGAACAGTAGCACAAGATGCGCCAGTTGTACCTGTTTCCTCACAGCTTAATTACAACATTGATGCTGTTTGTGAATATATTACAAAGATTCCTATCCCTAAGAGAGACTTTGTATCACCTCCTCATATGGTTGTGGTTCGATCTTTCGATGTGAATAAGCCTGGTTGTGGGATTAATGACATGAAAGGTGGTGTTGTAGGTGGAACTATCACTAAGGTATATTCCTATTGTGTGGTTTGATGCAAATTGTGATAATTTCCATTGATCAATTTTGGAAACTGTGGGTAACAAAATATGACTAAATCTGACCTTAACCTCTTAATTATTTATTATGTCTAAACATTTATCACTGGTCTCTGGTGCTTAGGGTGTTCTAAAGGTAAATCAGATTGTTGAGCTTCGTCCAGGAATCATTGAAAAAAATGCAGATGGAAAAACCATCTGTAAACCAATATATTCCAGAATTATGTCATTATTTTCGGAGCAAAATAAGCTTCAGTTTGCTGTGCCAGGAGGCCTTATTGGGGTTGGCACGTCAATGGATCCTGCCCTATCACGTAGTGATATGCTAGTTGGTCAAGTCCTTGGCGATGTCGGTACACTCCCTGAAGTGTACATCAAACTTAAAGTTAGTATGCATTCTTTAGCCTTTTTATCTGTTGTTTGTAATTTCTTTTATTGCTTATACTAAATCATGTCATTTATAACTACCCCTGATACACTTTACCATTTGATTTTTTTCCAGATCATTAGAATATGTAGTATTCTTTTCCACTTGCAACTTATTTCACATCATGTGTGTTATCTGCAGATCAGGAAAATTAAACTGCTGCGCCGGCTTGTAGGGGTTGAGAAAAATGACTTTGGAAAGCAGGTGTCAAATCTGTTGAAGGGTGAGGTTCTAATGCTGAATATCTTGTCCATGACAATTGGGGCTCAAATCATTACAGTTAGAAAGAATAGTGCAACGTTGCAACTAACTGCACCCGTATGCACTCCCTAGCCGAGAAGGTGGTGCTCAGCCGTCGAGTTGGTGGCCACTGGCGTCTCATTGGGTGGGGTGAGATTGAAGACGGAGTGGCACTAGATGTGCAAACTATACCTGCAGAGATGTTCTCTTAGCAAGGAGATTCTGGCATTGATAATAATATTGATTTACAGTGTGAACTAGTTCTTTTGTTTTTCGTGCTCCCTTTTAGCTTATGAATTACTTGCAACTGATGGATGTTTCTTTTTAGTTTTTGCTCCTATGGAATAGTATTTTTCTTTTCAGCGTTTTGGTGTGGATTTTGTCCGCACTCTTGTCACCTATATTGCGATGCTTTAAAATCCTTTGGCCTTCACCTCTTTGTACTTTGCCAGCCCCAATTAGGGGTGGGCATAATATGGTATTTAAATTTTCAGTTTTGGTAACTTCGGTATTTTAAAAAGTACTATATCGTTATCATATCAAACTAATTTGGTATGATTCAATGTTTTTTATATTTGATTTTAATATTTATGGGGCGGTAAATTGGTAATCATAGGTTGGGTGATTCAACTTACATATACTCCTATAGTAAAAATGACTTTGATTTCTCAAGAAACGTTTTAATTATATTAAACTTAGCACATTACATATGTAGAAAACTCAAAATAGAGTATTGGGTTGTGTCACGATCAGAAAACTCGAATCATGATGAACCAAAAATAGTGGGTTAAGTCACAAACTGCGGAGAAGGCACTTGGAAGAACCCATTAGAACCACAGTGTAAATTGTGAGGACTCAAACCCTAATAATAGAAGTATGCCCAGACTAAAATTGTGGCTAAGAGAGACGCACCATCTCATGACCCTCCAAGTCATTTCTTTCATTTTTCGATATTTTTAGCTTTAGAGCTTTCTTGTAGCGATCCCAATTAATTTATGACTTGCTAGAACTGACAGTTCGGTCACAGAGTTTTTTTGCAAGTTTTCGTATTTCAGAGCATTTGAAACTTGTAACTTCAATCAAAATTTTAAGAAGACGGCCTCAAAATGCAATTCTAACTGCTCCAGAAGGGACATTTTAAGCTAGGGGCATGGTTGGTTTGGGCCCCGAGACTTTTAGCGGATCTAGGACTATCATTAAGGGGTATCAATGGTTGTAGTACAAAATATAATTATGAGGCTAGTAGGGTTAGAACACACGACCTCAATGAATTTTCACAACAACTTAACAACTATACTAAACTTTTAACTTGTGTCAAGAGGTGTCAACACTTGCATATATATTAATTTAACCAAAATTTGACCTCTATGTACAATATAATTTTCTAACGTAGGGGTATTTCTTGACACTCCTTATCAAAGAGCGGGTATACCCCTACCGGGATGAGAATTTCGTCAGCGTGCTTGGCTCCAGAATGTCAAGTTTGTTCTAGAATGATCTTTTGTGTGGTTTTTGAGGCTTCTAGTCTCATTTCAAACCCCTTTGTGGATTTTGGATAAAAATGGAGGTTGGGTGTGGGACCCACTTTTCATTAAGACAATCTCGAAAGGAAGCTTTGATGGTTCTGTTGATTCCAGAATGTCAAATTTGGTAGGGTGGCATAGTTTGTTTGCGTTCACATGGTTCAAATGAATTCTGAGTGTCCATTCGAAGTTTGGAGCATTTTGCTCCGAATTGCTATGCAGCAGTGCTGGTGCGACCGCTTTAGCGGCCTCTCAATTGCTTTTGCAGTAGCCACTTTTGCGGCCTAGGAGTCTCTTTCGCGGTAGGAGCCTCTTGGGGCTTTGCTACTTTCGCGGCCTAGGCACCGCTTTCGTGTCCTAAGCATTACTTTTGTTGTAGGAGCCTCTTGGGGCTTGGCCGCTTTCATGGTATCGACTTTCATGGCCTAGGCGTCGCTTTCGCGGAAGGATACTCTTGGGGCTTGGCCTCTTTCGTGACCTAGACACCGCTTTCACTACCTAGGCGTTGCTTTTGTAGTCATCACTGAAGGTTTATATTCTTTTTTCAATCCATTTGCTAGCATTCATCCAAATTTCAAACTTTGATATTTCGATCTAGGAAGCTTCATCTTTGGTGATTCAAGTTGTGTTTTATCTGGAATAGGCGTGGCTCCGTGCGGGATTGATCAGGGAAGCATGAAAGTAGGCATATTGGGGTAATTTTGGCCCGGAAAGGGCTGCCTTGTCTCTTTAATTTGAGAACTTTTGCATGTCTTCGTTTGGGCTATTCCGGGCATCGAATTGTGCCCCATTTTGGGACACAAGACTTGTATGTCGATTGATACGTTTTGACAGAGTTAATTTTGAAATTCCCAGCGGGTCACACCTTCTATTTTTGACTCGATTTTTGATCTGTTTTCGGTTATTATGAATTACGTGTCTAAACATCCATAATGGTGTTGTAATTGTTTATTTGATAATGTGGCAGTATTTTGATGCGTTTCATAAAGATATAACTCGTGTGTGGTGGATTTAGGGTGTGTTTGGTATGAAGGAAAATGTTTTCGATGGAAAATGTTTTTCTAAAAAATGTTTTATTGGAAAACAACTGGATTTCCTACTTATTTTCTCATGTTTAGTTGGTGAGTGGAAAATATTTTTTAATGTTTGGTTGGTGAATGAAAATATTTTTCAGAAAATATATTTAGTTTTTGGCTTAAGACTAAAAAGATTTTCTTTAAGGAAATAATTTCTGATATGAAAATCAACCCCAATATCTAGGACCACAGCCCAACACCCAAATTAGGACTAGACCCCGTTGACCATTCCAAAATCCGATCTTGAGATCTGACCAGGATTTTATTTTCAAAAATATTTTTTTTCAGGAATTTTTTTTGATGGGTCGCTTGGGGGGAGGGGGTGGGGGCAAAGGGGTA
>NW_006239112.1:318674-329998 GCF_000226075.1 Solanum tuberosum | reverse complement strand
GGTGCGGGGTGGCGTAAAAAAAAATTTTAAAAAAAAATTGAAAGATTTTTCGAAAGAATTTTTTTTTTTGGGGTGGGGGTTGGTAGGGGTTGGGTGAGGTAAAAAATATCTTGAAATTTGAAACATTTTTCATAAATAATTTTTGAAATTTTTATTTTTTTTTGTTTGGGGGTGGGGGCTAGTTTGGAGGTAGAGATAAAAATATAGGGTACGGGGTATAGGTAGGGTAAGAATTTTTTTTTTAAAGGATGAAGATTTTTCGAAAATGTTTTCCCTAATTTTGTAAAAGAAGTCATTTTCCTTGAATTTGAGGAAAATGAGTTGATTTGGAAAAAAAATTCCAAACATTTTAAGCCAACCAAACATGGAAAATTGAAAAATATTTTTCAGAAAATGTTTTCCTCCATGCCAAACACACCCTCAGAGTGCGCGTGATCCGCTCCAAGGTAGGCTTTAGCTTACTTTCTTGATTGGATATTTAGATAATGCTTAGTACAAACTGCATGTGATTTAGGATTGCAATTGCTTCGCTTCCCCCTATTTACTCTATCCTTCTTGACTCCTATAGAAGCGTTGGGCTGATTGTGAGTGATGGGATCCTTAGTTTAGGCTATAGCATTGCTTGTAGTATGCCTTAACACGTGTATCCTAGTTAGAATTGGTAATTTGTGGCCTTAGTCTAGGGTTGAGCCGTAGGTGCTTTTGAGTGTGTTTTATCGCCATGGTAGTTGTGAGTTTCTCCCAGTAGCGCTTGACTTTATGTTGTTGGCCATGTGATTCGTATTTGAGACTTTGGAGGCACGTCGTAGACGTAGGTTGGCACTAGCCGTGCTCAATCGTAGATTGGAGCAGTGTGATTGGGGTAATGCATCGTTCCTTGAGTTATTTCTCCTCTTTTTTATTGATTCGGAAGCTCTTCTTTGATCCCTTCACTTTTTGTTTAGTAGTAGGCCCGTTGTATCTTCATTGAGATATTATTATATTGTTGGGACTGAGGCCGTATTCGAGGAATAGTTGGATCCCAGGTTAGTACTACCACCTTTATAGCATGGTATGGTTGGATTTATATTTCTCTTGGTGCATGTGCCTTGTTTGAATGTTGATGATGACATGCTTTACATTGGTTGTTCATTCACACATGTTTTATGGTACGATCTCGGTTCATGCATTGTTACATCATGATCATTCATGGAAAAGGAAAATTTTCTCTTGGTCACTATTCTAAACTGGTGTTAATGGGAGTCATACCTCCTGGATAACTGGATTTACTAATTTTGAAACTTGTGAGACGTCATTGACGTGCTCCTTTCCTACTTGAGACATTAGAGGCATCTGAGATGTGCTCAGTTTTTGCTTGACTAGTCGACATGTTGACGCCCTTTTCTGCATGGATTTGGTTACTTATTCCTCTGTTACCACAACAAAGTTGATTACTACTAGTTGCAAATTTAAGATCTGATCATGATGCTCTATATACTTGATAAGACCTAGATTCAGGCCCAAGCAGTGTATATGGAATTCCTGTGTCACCTATAGGCTCCTCTTGCTGTGAGTACCATAGTACCTTATAGGGAGCTGTATGGGTCCTACCTCGCCTGCATGGCAGGGAGGTAGCTCTATATACTTGGTTACTGATGGTTACTGGTGGTCCTACTGCATACTCTGCATTTATATGCATTGCCTATCACCAGTGTACTTGTTTGTTGATTGCACCCTCTAGTTTTATGGGAGCCCGTTCGGGTTGTGTTTGCTATTGGTACCTACCAAGCTTATGGGGGTTCGATTAGGTAATTGTTTGATTATATTCTCTTCTCTATTGTTGTTGATCTGATAACTAATAGGCTGTGTCTTTAGATTTGTGGATGTTAGTCCTCAGGTAGTTGACTCTTGTATCTTAGTTTGAGACTTGTGAGTAGGTTGTTGACTTTTATCCAAGTACGTTCTTGACTCGGTCCCTTATTTCTTAGGAAAAATTACCTATATACACACACCATTATTTTCCATAATTTCCTTTATGCCCTACCATTCTAAAATATTTCCAAAATCTTTTATTTTACTTCCAAAACCAAACTTTTGGAGACATAACTTTACACTCCCCAAAACCCACGTTTCTTTTCGTTAATTTACTCCGTCAATCTCTCCTTATTTTCACTCCTACAATCTTATTAGTTAATTCATTCCTTACAATTTGAAATTCAAAATCGTTGCCTCTCCAGTCAAATCATTTTCAACTTCTTGAATAGGTAGTTTTCGTCTTCCTTGTTGTTTCTCTCAGTTCATTCTTGTTTTTTTTTTCATCATCAATTTATTTGATACTTATGGATGATGCCTCTTCTTTTAGTAATAGGATTACCCAATTAGTTTCAACTACTCAAGATATGGTACGCCGTGTTTTTGATTCTGACGATGAAAATTTTGTTGAAAATAGATCTAAACCAAGAAACGATCCATTATTCATGAAGAATCTTGAGTTGGAGAAGGCAAAATCAAATAAGGATGCATCTTCACACCCATCTTTACAAAAGTTATAGATTCTCAATGTATCTTGTTTATTTTGTTTCTTAAATTAGCCTTTGTTCGTGGTATGAAATTTCGGATACATCAATGCTACAATAAATTATGTTTTATACAATGTATCATGTATATATTCATTACATTGATACATAACCCTAATATTGCCAAATATGCAGATAGTGGGTTTCATGTTCAGTACTTACGTACTTGATACATAAGTAATGCCTAATATATCATTTACAATCACTACAAGAAAAAAAGACCTTTAACGACGGAAACTATGGTCGTTAAAAGCCTTAATATGATTGCTATAAGTCAATAACGACCAGAAAAAAAATTGATCGTAGTTAACGACCATATTTACAATCCGGTTGTAAAAAAACCTTTAACGACAACAAAAAATCAGGTCGTTATACCTCCTTTTAACGACCATACTTTCATTTCGCAAATTGTCATTCTAGTCGTTAGAGTTCTTCAATAATGACAACAAATCTAGTCGCTAGAAGTGTTCTTTTAAGCAGTTTATTTAACCATATATATAAAAACCAACAAATAACTATTCTATCATACTCATTCACATAAAGAACTCTAAAAATACGTTATTCATATAAACTTCCCAAGTTAATTACAAAGAACTAAACACTACCATTCCTAAAGTATGAAATCATCTCCCGACTCTTAACCAAAATATAATAATAGAATGGTAGAAAAAAATATGAAAATGAGAACATTTTAAACAATTTCTAACTGTAATCATTTAAAATTTATTTAAATATAAATTTATTAAAATGATTCGGATTATATTAAATTCATTAATATATTAGTCCAAATAAATATTATGGATTAATATAATTGATTTAATTATTTAAATTCAATAAATATGAATTTAATTAAAGCCCGCTTCATAAAGCCCATATGTCATGTCACTTAAATCTGATTGGCCGAAGGGAATCCTATTCCAATCACAACTCCCCTATTCTAAAACTATAAATAGGGGTCCTCATAATTCAGAAAAGAGGACCAAGAATTCGTACAAGAAGCTAGAGAAAGTTCGTGGATCAAAAGCCGCAATTTCTCTACAAGTTCAAGAATTCGAGAATTCAAGAATTGAAGAATTCAAGTGTTCAAAGTTCAAGATTTGAAGAAGTCAAGATCAAGTTCAAGATCAAGTTCAAGAACGATCAAGATCAAGACCGCCAGATTCAAGATCAAGATAAAGTTCAAGTCAAGATCAAGTTCAAGTTCAAGATCAAGTCCAAATCCAAGATCAAGATTGAGATAAATCCCAAGTTCAAGATCAAGCTCAAGAGCCCTTGAATTATATTTGAAAAGGCGAATTCAGAGGAATAATAGAGATTGTAACACTCGCACTTAAATCTATAAAACAATTGTTGCATAATATTTCCATTCTTGATTATTGTTTTTTCGACGTGAATTTTACCGTCTACAAATTTTGGCATGCCCAGTGGGACAATCTCTACCTCTCATCTCAACTTTTCAAGCATCAAATAACATCGAGATGACTTCCATGAAGAACAACTCTCGATCAACTGCCTCTAAGGCCACTAGCTCGAATTCTCTACTGAAGTTGAAGAAATTCTAGGTGTTACCTTTGGAAGTTTCGGAGCTGTTACGAGGAGCAAAACTGCTATGCTAGGACAACAAACACCTCAAGTGTCGTCTGCGTCAACTCCAGTTTTTGGGTCTGCGACTCCAAAAAGATCAACTTCCTCCACAAATATTTTAGAAGGGGAAAGCAGTGTTGCTGAAAAGATCAAGGAGACCTTAGCTCTACTTGAGCAATCTGGTTCCAAGAACTCTACGACAAGAAAGAACTATGATTCAACCAATGAATCATCTCCACGTGCATCGCATAACGTGAGTCCACTGAAGATCAACTTACGCAACAATCCATGCTACTCTCCTACATCTCCAATGATCATGCAAACAATGGTGACTGTTGCTTCTTCCCCTGAAGAACAACTCGCAAATCTGACGAAGTTGGTTGAAGGATTGACAAAGCATGTACAACAC
Organism: Solanum tuberosum; assembly: GCF_000226075.1. Lineage (NCBI taxonomy): Eukaryota > Viridiplantae > Streptophyta > Magnoliopsida > Solanales > Solanaceae > Solanum > Solanum tuberosum. The sequence goes on along the minus strand of NW_006239112.1, from coordinate 325,450 downwards.
CAAGAGTCTAGAATCGATAAGTTGATGGATCGAATGGAAGGACTTTTTAGATGGAGAAGCGAGCCATGCGCCTGGAAAGGGTGTTGAAGTTCAAGTGATCGAAGATCTTGTGAAGAAAGCACCGCTTGTTAATGAGATACCAGTTTCTTCTGAAGGAATGATCCCACTCGATCTCTTGAAGGAGTTCATTGAAGGCACTATCAAAGATAAGTATGAAGTCTCCACCAAGTCTTCTCATAAGTATGCCAAGCCATACACTGCAAGAATTGATAACTTAAAAATGCCTGCTGGTTATCAACCTCCCAAATTTCAACAATTTGAGGGTAGAGGAAATCCGAAGAAACATGTTGCACACTTTGTGGAGACATGTAATAATGCTGGAACACATGGAGACTATCTTGTCAAGCAGTTTATCCGGTCTCTAAAAGGAAATGCCTGTGATTGTTACACAGATTTGGGCCCAATTCTATTGATAGTTGGGAGCAACTAGAGCACGAGTTTCTCAATCGATTCTATAGCACAGGGCATACTGTGATCATGGTAGAACTTACGAATACTCGCCAAATGAAGGATGAACCAGCCATAGACTTCATAAATCGATGGAGGAATGCGAGCCTGAATTGCAAGGATAGGCTTAGTGAAGCTTCTGCAATAGAAATGTGTATCCAAGGGATGCACTGGGAGCTTCTTTATATCTTATAAGGAATAAACCTAAAATCCTTTGAAGATCTAGCTACTCGCGCTCATGATATGGAGTTGAGCATGTCTTCTGCCGGAAAGGATATGGCGTTTGTCCATGACCCTCGCAAAGGAAGAGACAAGCAGGAACCTAAGAGATGGAGCAAATTTGTGCCCAAGAACGACAATAAAGAGTCAATGAATGTTAATGTGTCGCCTGTGAAGTTCACTACGAAGGAAGGGAAGAAGCAAAGTGTGAGAACGAATTTCCAAGCGCGTTCAGATCAAAAATCGATCCTAAGGTAAATGCAAGAAAAGGAATACCCTTTCTTAGAATCTGACGTTTCTGATATTTTTGATGAGTTGCTTGAATTAAAGCTCATTGAGTTGCCAGAGATGAAGCTGGAAAATCTGATGACCCAAATTATTGCAAGTATCATAGACTTGTGAGTCATCCTCTTGAAAAATGTTTTGTCTTGAAGGATAGGGTGATGTGATTGGTTAGAGAAAAGAAGATTGTCCTTGATGATGAGAAAGCTAGTTCTAAACAAATCTCCATCACATTCGGCTCGCTCGATCCGGTCCAAATATGGTGATGAAGAAGAGTCATTGGAGCTAGACAAATCTCAAGTTGATATAATGGTGATGAAGGCTGGATTCTTGTGACTAGGCGAAGATGCAACAAGTCAAGCTTACGAAAAGAATCATGTGAGCAACCGATTAGAAAGAAGATGGTGAAAAAACTGGCAAAGCAGAAATCAATAAAGCGCCCAAAGAAGGCAAAGGTAGAAGTGCATCACTACCAGAAACCTCGACATCCTGTAACTCTAGAAGAATTCTTACCAAGTTGGTTGCGCACAAAATCTACTTAAAAAAATGTCGAGGCATCATGTTTTAATGCTGATAAAGAAGAAACAATGAAGGTGTCTCCAACTGACAAATAAGGAACAACGAGAGAATCCTCATCAAAAGTGTCTCCTAGTGGCGAAGAAAAAGCAACAAGGGAAATCTCGTCAATGATGTCTCCTTCATCTTTTGAAAAGCCTATTGAACCTTCTTCCCAAGAGGCACATACATGTGATACAAAAATTACATTCACAGATAATGATCTTCTATTTGGTGAAACACTACACAATCGTCATTTGTATATGGTTGGTCACGTGCTAGAGAAGAAGATAAATAGAATCTTGATAGATGAAGGATCTGGAGTCAACATTCTGCCTATCAAGACATTGAAGGAACTCGGCATCACGACCGAAGAACTTAGTGAAAGTCATTTGTTGATACATGGATTCAATCAAGGAGGACAGAGGTCCATAGGCTCCATTAAATTAGAAATCCACATGGAAGATTTGCGATCAAGCACATGGATGCATGTGATTGATGCAAAGACTTCATACAATATATTACTTGGCAGGCCTTGGGTACATGAGAATAGAATTGTCTCATCTTCTTACTATCAATGTTTGAGGTATCTTGAAGACGGGATTGAAAGAAATATAGTTGCAGATGATAATCCTTTCACCAAAGTTGAGACGCACTTTGCCGATGCAAAATTCTATTTGAAGAGTTATGTTGTTAAAGGGACAAAATCTAATGATGTCAAATCAACCAAGTCTGACAAGATCACAAGCAAAAGGATCGATACGGCTGTCGGAAAGGCAAAGGTTGACACTAAAGAAATTTGTCCTAATCTCAATGAATGGAAGACCATGCCTTCAAAGAAGAATTTGACTTCTGGACTTCGCTATGTTCAAAAAGTAAAGAAAGAAGAAGTCAAATCATCTAACCTTCAAGAAGATGCATTAAGAGGACTAACTCTTCCTATCAGACGGATTGATGCAATAAACTTGCCTTCAAAGCTGCCAGGAAAGACAATCGCTCAAAATCAAGTGCGAGATGTTGCACTCCCTACAATACGCAGATGCTTAATTGACACTGCATGGGCATCAACCTTTTGTCTAATACCAGACAAGTCGCTTCTCATCTCCTTCACATTCTCATCAGTTGCATCAAACCTTCTAATCATCTTCTGCATCATATCTTCAATGCGCGCCATATTGCCTCCAGTTTCCCTAGCACCAGATTCCCAATTTTGAGGGGGCACCTAAGGTCCAACCCGATCGTTTCTGTTGACATAGCTGTTCCTGTTATAGTTGTTGTCGCGATTGAAGTTCCCATCACGGACATAGTGACCTTCTCGATTGTATTTTCCATAGTTCCGACCTTGGTTTCCTTGACCTTGGCGCCAATTTTCCGTGTTGGATCCTTGGGCATTTGGTCGGAAACCCCCCGTCTGATCATTCACAGCATAAGCATCTTCTTCATAATAACATTCTTCAATTCGTGGTGGAGTTCTAGTAACGTAGTTCACAACATTTACCTTTTATGCTCCTCCGCTCACATGCTTCAATACCAATCCCAACTCTGTCCTTATCTGGGCCATCTCCTCACGAATGTCATCTGCAGAATTGTCAGTGGTATTATGAACGGCAAATGTGTTTCTCCCAGTATCTGACCTCCTAGTGCTACATGCTTTATTGTTGCGAGAGATCCTCTCCAATTTTTCAGAAATCTGTGCATATGTACAATCACCATATGAACCTCCGGCAATAGTGTCAAGCACTGCTTTATTGTTATCATCCTGTCCTCGATAGAAATATTCCTTAAGTCACTCTTCATCAATACGGTGATTTGGGACACTTCTAACAAAGGCAGTGAATCTGTCCCACGAGCTACTCACGGACTCTCCAGGTAATGCCACAAAATTGTTGACCCTATCTTTGTGATTAAGCTTCTTGGACACCGGATAGTACTTTGCTTTGAACACCTCAGCCAGTTGGTCCCATGTGAATATTGAGTTATACGGAAGCTCAGTGAACCATACTGCAGCATCGCCTATCAGTGAAAGAGGGAACACTCGTAATCCAATGACATCGATATCCAAGTCTGGTCTACCTACACAACTTTTGCAAACCACCCTTAGCTTGGCCAAGTGAGCATGTGGATCCTCCAATGGACCACAAATGTGTGCCCTGGAGGTAGAGGAGGTAGGACCATGCAACTAGTGGACCATGCACTCTTACTGCTATATCGATGTTGCCCCGATAGTGGCCATGTTGTTGTAGGCCTGGTGGACCATGCACTCTCACTGCATCTCCCAATTGATTTTCAGCTAGACCCCGATTTTTCCCACCAACTACTCTTGGCTTTTGTAACTCAATTGCTTCATCGAGATTTCCTCCGATAGGATTAACTAGAAGTCCTTGATTGTTCATTCTTCGCAAAGTTCTGTTCAATTCTGGATCGTACGGAGTAAGTGGTTCGCCTTGGCTCCGTGTACTTGGCATACACTAAAGTCGGAACCTGAGAGAGACAAAATCAAAGAGAAAAAGTAAAATTAGGAAATATTTGACTAATGTTCAATAATGTAGTTAAAAATAAATTTAAAAGCCAGAATCCTCGGCAGCGGCGCCATTTTTTATAACATTCAAATATACCTCTTGAAAAGAAGTATAAACGATCGTATGTAATATATTTACCCAACTATGAGTCGCGGTCGATCCCACAGAGAATATGGAAGAATATTGTCAATAGCAAATATTTAACTCGATAGTCGTTATATAAAAAATGGGGGGGTTTAAATTGAAATAAAAACAATAAAAAGATAGCTTTGAACTAAGTATTTATTTATGTTCAGATTATTAAAACTAACAAGGAATGAGTTTCCCATAAGCTCATAACGCGGTAATCCTAATAGTAGTAATCCTTTTCTAGTGTATTAGATGCAAAGTGATAAGTTATGTATCTCTAAATCCTTGATCTGGGCATCTAGAGAATTTCACCCCGCACCTTGATCCGGCTACGTGTGTATAATTTACTAACCCTTACCTTTACCTCATATTAGACATCATAATCGATGTTTGGCTTAGTTATTACTTCGCACCAATCGACACTAGCCTATTAGATAGTATCACACTAAATCTATGTTGATAATTCTTTTCTTGTTGATTACCTCCTTGATCCGGCAAGTAGTAACAAGGCGAGTTCTAACGCTTGGACTCGTTAAAAAGACTTTTAAACGAAAGAATTATCAATGCATGCAAAACACTATTCAAGAATTGTTTATTTACTATTCATACTTTGTTAATCGCTCATGGTTCCCCCAACCCTAGTTATGAAAGTTAGCTACTCATTATCTCAAAAACACAATCAAAATTTACTAAAATAAATATGCTTGTGTTAATCATAAAAAGTTAAGAACAATAGCTAAACTATCTTTTATCAATCACGAATACAAATAAATAATAAGGGAGAAGAAAGAATAAATCACAATAGTCCGGCCTCCACGGCGGCTCTTCCAAAGTTCCTAAGCTAGAAGAAAATTTTATTGTGTCTTGTATCTTGGTTCTTCCCCCACCCATAATTATTTATGTGCAATATTTATAGATATAGGAAACCCTAAATAAAATAATTGAGTCCAAATTAAATTAGGAATCCAAAACCAAAAGGAATTGGATTCCTTTTATTTTTCCCGCCGCGTGAATCATGGTTCAGCCGCCTCAACATATTTCTTCACTATTCACTTGCTGCCATGTGGCAGCAGCAAACATCAAAATTGAAATTCCTCAATTGCAGCCGTCATTCCCATGTATATAGAAATATATTATTTTATTCCATTTAATTCATTAAGCTGTATGTTTGATTTCCTTCTTCAACCTTCCATCTTTAATTCCTTTTAGCTCCAAACTTCTTCATTTTTCCACCAATTTAATCCTACAAATAAAATACCCAATTTAGCATAATCCATCAAATTAATGCTCAAAAAGGACAAATATAAAATAATAAATGTGAGGAAATAATGATTAAAAATATGTATTTTTTAGCCTCACATCAACACCCCACACTTAAACTTTTGTTCGTCCTCGAGCAAACATTAAAACTCATCTCAAGAAAAAATTCATACTAGCAATGTCATCACTTTGGTTAATACAAACAATAAGGCCATATACGAATTTGAAAACATCAAGTAAACTTCATAATCATCATGCAAAACATCCAAATAAACAACAAATCTCTAACTTTCTAACCTCAAAGAAGGACTTTGAACTCATCAAATTTAAGTTTGCTCACCTACTCTCATCAAAGAAGGTTAATAAAATAATCTATCTATCATGAAACAAGTGCCCTCACTAGAAGAAATAGTCCACACACTCAAATCAAAAGATTGAATATAAATTAAGGACTTGGCATCAAAGAATACTCTCTCACTCGAAAACAAAATTCACATGTATGCATAAAGAACCATATGCTTGCCCATTATGTACATCTCCATTAATTAAGCATGCTTGAATAGAATCAAATAGGACTTTAATGGGTTGTAATGTAGGCTAGGGGACTGGTAGGAAAATTATATAATAGTGACTTACACTTCCTTCAGCACTTTGCAATTTTAGACTTCATAACCCATTATTTTCTTCTCTTTATTTTCAGCCCTCTCTTCAACACTTATTTCACAAGTAATTCTCATTATTTCAAGAATGTTTCAATCTTTTTTTTTCTTTTTTTAAAAGTTTTCCTTCATGATAGCCACCCTCAACTTACGTATTTTACATGCGTTAAGGTGCACAATGTCCTTGGAAGGACCAGGGCGATCATCAAGGTTTAACTTTTTTTTTATGTCACATTCTTTTCTTTCTTTTTTTTCTTTTTTTTCATTGTCACATTCTTTCAAAGAGGACTTTTAAACACTTTGTAGCTATCATTGATTACCTTTTCACTCAACCATCCCTTTTTTCTCAAAATTGATAATTAGAATAAGTCTATGCTATAATTGCTCAAGGAAGCAAGGTGCAAAAACTAGGGATTCAACAAAATAGTCAAGGACAAAATATGGCTACAAAAAAAAAAAGCTACAGGCTCAAAAGGGCTAACTAGTGATAAAATATCTGAAAAGACTAAAATTTACCAGACAAATCAAAGAAAGCCTATTATCATATCCTAAACAAAGCAACACTTTTATTTCGCTTCAATAACATGCAGGGCAAGTTCTAGACTAAGATGCAAAACATGGAATAAACAAAATCTCACCACACATG
>NW_006239112.1:318211-318390 GCF_000226075.1 Solanum tuberosum | reverse complement strand
AAAGATTCAATAAAACAATAAAAACTAGAAATTTATTTCTCCACCCCACACTTAAAAAGATGCTATGTCCCAAAAGCATTAGATAAAATTTAAAACAAGGGTTAGGAAAACTCCCTTAGGTCTTTTGGCCTAGCTAGTAGCATGTTCTCTTTATTCCTCCTTGCATCAAGGGTCGTCAC
>NW_006239112.1:317024-317510 GCF_000226075.1 Solanum tuberosum | reverse complement strand
TTTCAAGTTGACTTATAAGTATGTTTTTCTTCCTCACACATATTATTACTAAATTTTTGGGTGTCATATGATTTAATCTTTTCACTCAACTGAAAATTTACTTTCTCGAGACTCCAATAATAGGTATCTTCATCAATCATGCACTTAAATATTGATTTATAGCACAGTATCAATAAATCTTCCAGTCCCCATACTACTCATCCAATTGATCAAAAAAACATAACTTATACGAACCCATAAAATCAGAAGAAATTTATTTCTCCACCCCACACTTAAAAAGATGCTATGTCCCAAAAGCATTAGATAAAATTTAAAACAAGGGTTAGGAAAACTCCCTTAGGTCTTTTGGCCTAGCTAGTAGCATGTTCTCTTTATTCCTCCTTGCATCAAGGGTCGTCACCCCACACTTAAGCTCAAACATACTCCTTTCCTTCAATTTTTTTTTTTTGGGTACTCAGACTTCCTCTAATCTGCAAAAACAAGAAA
>NW_006239112.1:314822-316257 GCF_000226075.1 Solanum tuberosum | reverse complement strand
GGACCGTACTGTTGATCCGTAGAGTAATACTGCGAGGGTTCCAGTACCTGATTTTTGAAGATTCTAAGTGTGGAGCTACGGAGGGGATTGACGGACCGTAGATCGATCTACGATCCATCAATCCCCTCCGTAGATCCACACTTAGAATCTTCAAAAATCATGTATTGAAACCCTCGCAGTATCATTCTACGGATCAACAGTACGGTCCGTAGATCAATCTATGGACCATCAATAAACGCCGTGGTTCCACACTTGGTCAGATTTCCCCGATTTGTCCTCCATGCTTTGCCTGCTGATCTACGGTCATCACCTACGGACCGTGAATGGACCTACGGTCCGTAGATCACCTCCGTGAATGCCTTTCTTCTGCATTTATTTCAGCTGTCTCTACACTTCCGTGCCTGAACGTCTTTCCTGCAAAACATGATAAAAACACATCAAAACCAATAGAAAAGGGCCCTAGACACACACAACTCGTAAGTGAAACGTATTAGAAATACCGTAAACTCACGGTATATCATTCAACTTTATTATATCATGCATGCTCATTACCTTTCAAGTAATGACATACACTTTGCGCTACATCTTCTCGTGATGTAGGTTCAAGTCCTAAGCAGTCAGATCACCCATAGATTGGTTCCCGATATTTAGTTCAGCAGCATCAGTGGTGAGTCCTCATTCTTCGAGGATAATTGACATGTTATCTTTCCATTTTAGTCTTAGTTTCACCTTTTGTTAGATTTAGCTGGGGCATGTCCAAGCACTTCTAGTCAATTTAGAAGCTTATTTCAGACATAGTTAGATTCAGCTATAGTGTTAGAGTTTGACTTTTCATTTGTATTCAAACTCTCAGTTTTCATATATTCAGATTTAGTATATAGGTATTCCCCATTATTTCAGATTATTTATATGATTTAGCTTCCGCACAGTATTTATTGATTTAGTTTGCTATAGTATGCTTATGATATGCTAGTAGGATTAGCTTGGGGTCATTCGTGATCCTAGGTCCCATGTCCGTGTACAGAGGTATCCTCGGGGTGTGACAAACTTGGTATAAGAGTATTAGGTTTAAGAGTCCTAGGATGTCTAAAAAGTCGCATTAAGTAGAGTCATTTTCATGGGTGTGAAGTGCACCACATATAATGAGAAGGAGGCTGCAAAGTATTTTAGGAAAACTTCAATTTCCTTGTTACTATTATCGTGTGTAAGGTATGATCTAATTCCTAATGCTAATTGATACGCTCAAATTACACCTCCCTAAAGAAGTATAAGCGATCGTTATCAAGTAAGGAACCCAACTTGTAGGTTGGGGTCGATCCCACGAGGAAAATGGTTTAGACTTTACTTTAACAAACAATTATATTCAATTAGCCAAAGTACTTCCAAGAACAAGAAATAAAAAAGGGGGGGGATTTGTGAAACAAATTGTAAGAAT
>NW_006239112.1:313512-313933 GCF_000226075.1 Solanum tuberosum | reverse complement strand
CAATATACGTCGTGGTTCTACACTAAGTCAGATTTCCCTGATTTGTCCTCCATGCCTTGCCTGCTGATCTACGGTCATCACCTACGGACCGTGAATGGACCTACGGTCCATAGATCACCTCCGTGAATGCCTTTCTTCTGCATTTCTTTCAGCTGTCTCTACACTTCCGCGCCTGAACGTCTTTCCTGCAAAACATGTTAAATACACATCAAAACCAATATAAAAGGTCCTTAGAGACACACAACTTGTAAGTGAAACGTATTAGAAATACCGTAAACTCACGGTACATCAACACCCTCAACTTAAATTCGTTAGTTGTCCTCAAGCGACGCACGACAACTCTAAACGACACTTGTATAGAAGCAAACATATCCAGCACAAGCAGTCACATGACTCTCTACCCCCCTAATTGTTGGGGTGC
>NW_006239112.1:311512-311661 GCF_000226075.1 Solanum tuberosum | reverse complement strand
CGGGGCTGATCGCTCGAGAACTCTCAACTCAAAGGCATCAAGCCTCTTATTAACAGCTTGGATTTTTCGGTCCATCATCCCCTCCATCCTGCACTCCATCCTCGCCTCGGACTCAGCTATCGACTTCTGCATCCATGGCTGGATGTGAT
>NW_006239112.1:310476-311386 GCF_000226075.1 Solanum tuberosum | reverse complement strand
GTCGGCGTGGTCTGGGATAATGGGGTCACCGCCCTGTGCCTGCCCCACTGTGTCTGCAAGATCGGTACCCAAGGGAGGTACCTCAATCTGGGGCTTTCTGCGAGGTGCTGCCACATTTGCCTCATCTCGAATAAGGCTGATGTCCAATGCCCCTGTAGGGTGGACTAAATTGTCAGAATGCCAGATCGGCACTCCAGAGTCCCTGTACAAATGAAAAATCAGACATGGGAAGGGGTAAGTAGTGAAGGTCCTGAAAGCCCTCTCGTGAATTTCTGCCAACAGCATGCGGGCAAAGTCGATCTCCACGCCTGCTACCAATGCTGCAACCATGACCGCTCTGTCCCAAGTGACTTGATTATCAGCTTTTGTCGGCGACACTCTGTTCCGTACCAGCAGCCAGAAGAATTTGGCCACAAAATTTAATGTGGCCTTTTGGATGCCTAACCGTGGAGCGGTGACCCATTCCTCACGCTCGCCATCTGCAGCAATGTATCTGGCCAACCATAATATAACAACCTCTCGCTGCTCAGCGTACTTCTGGAAAGCGCCACTCCGTACGTTGTCCCATCGGTAATCGAACTCTGAAGTGTTAAGATACCAAAAGTAACCCGTGGTAGGACCATAGAGAAACGGCTAATGGTGGCAGGTGAGATGTCCACCGGACAACCCCGAACAATAGTGGAAATGAGAGGGTCTTGGGCTAAGGGCTTTGACCTTTTGGTAATCGAACCGCGGAGAGTGGCGGCATATGAGGCATAGAACTCTCGCACCATCTCCTCACTATACGTCCCTGGGTCTCGCGCCATCCAGTCACACTTGTGAAAGTTAAATAGCCGGTGGATGTCCGGGACATTGTGCAAGCTCCCTGTGAGAACTCTGCGCTCCTCTGTAATAGTTTGGGCCATTTTCT
>NW_006239112.1:285714-310376 GCF_000226075.1 Solanum tuberosum | reverse complement strand
ACGAATAATAAACCCAGAATTTCAACTTGAGTTGCACGGCCAAAATCTTTAAATGAACGTAGAAAATTGATAATAACTAGGGTTTCAACTTAATCTCCCAAAGTCACAAGGTAAAACTAGAATAATAATGTCTAACCCCCAAAAACGAGGTTTACATGCCTTATTTATAGAAAACAAAATCCTAAATTAAAAGGGAAACGAATTAAGGAAAGTTTTGTTCAGGTACGCGTCTTCAATCCACGAGACCGACTTACGGACCGTTGATGGATCTACGGTCCGTAAGTCCCTTCCGTCAGTCAGGACTTAGAAAATATTTCAGCTTCCAAAAATCAGCTTCTCTGAAGCAAACGACGGACCAACAATACGGACCGTAGATCGATCTACGGACCGTCAATATACGCCGTGGTTCCATACTAAGTCAGATTTCCCTGATTTGTCCTCCATGCCTTGCCTGCTGATCTACGGTCATAACCTACGGACCATGGATGGACCTACGGTCCGTAGATCACCTCCGTGAATGCCTTTCTTCTACATTTAATGGACCTACAGTCCGTAGATCACCTCCGTGAATGCCTTTCTTCTGCATTTCTTTCAGCTGTCTCTACACTTCCGCGCCTGAACGTCTTTCCTGCAAAACATGATAAAAACACATCAAAACCAATATAAAAGGGCCTTAGACACACACAACTTGTAAGTGAAACGTATTAGAAATACCGTAAACTCACGGTATATCACTAATCCTTCATTATGTGCTTTCAAATCATGCCTCCTTGTAGAGCTTATGCAAGGAATGCGAATCCCAGGAATCAAACGCAGCTCCTCCAGTCCCACATCAGGAAGTTCCGAATGATGAATTTCAGAACGTTATCCAGTTGTTGGCTCTGTGTGTGACAAACCAGAACAATCAGCAGGTTCCAGTTCTGGCAAATGCTAATGTTGGGTTTGCTGTAGCTAGAGATTTGGATTTTGTTAGGATGAATCCGTTTGAGTTCTTAGGATTGCAGATTGGTGAGGATCCCCAAAACTTTATTGATGTGGTCAAAAAGATCTTTGGAGTGATGCAGGTAACTGGGAATGATCGAGTTGAGTTGGCATCTTACCAGCTTAAGGATGTATCTCATATCTGGAATACTCAGTGGAAATAGAAGAGGGGTACATATGCAGCTCATGTCACTTGGGAATGCTTTAGTGAGACCTTTCTGGACTGGTTCTTCCCAAGAGAGTTGAGGGAGGCAAAAGCTCAAGAGTCTATGAATATGAGGCAAGGTTCTATGACAGCCCAAGATTATGGACTCAAGTTCACCCAACTCTCCACGTATGCTCCTCACATGGTTGTTGATTCCAGGGCTCAAATGAACAAGTTCATCTATGGGGTATCCGATCTAGTTAAAACTGAGTGTATGAATGTTATGTTGCTTGAAGATATGAACATCTCTAGGCTCATGACTCATGCTCACTAGGTTGAGGGTGATAAGCTTAGGGAACATGGCAAGGGGAATAAGAAGGCTAGGACAGGCAACTATGACTATTCTCAACAAAAATCTGGTAGTGGAAATCGCTCGCAATTCCAGCAAAGTCTATAGCTTTAGCACCTTCATCACATAGTGTTCCATCCTCCAAGTTTTGAAAGGATCATACAGGTAGGGCATCATGCTCTAAGTCTCAGGGAAGTGTTTCAGGCACTAGAACCTACCTAACTTGTCCAAAGTGTGGTAAGAACTATCCGGGTGAGTGTCTTGCAGGAAAGTAAGGATGCTTTGGGTGTGGTTAGTCTGGTCACAGGTTGAAAGATTGTCCTTCTAAACAGGGTTAAGGAGGTAACAATGGTAGAGCTCAATCGACAACTTCAGCAACACCAACAGGTCGCACGACTCTGCAGGGTAACTCATCTGGTACAGGTGGCGGTCAGCGCCAAAATAGATTGTACGCTCACCAGGATCAGAAAATTCTCCTGATGTAGTCACCTGTATGTTACGAGTCTTTGACTTAGATGTTTATGCATTGTTAAATCAGGGGCTACTCTTTCCTTGGTAACTCCTTATATATCTTTCAACTTCAATGTTAGTCAAGAAACTCTCTGAGAACCCTTCTCCGTCTCTACTCTAGTCGGTGACCCAGTCATACCTAGACGGGTATAGAGAAATTACCCTGTCACATCTCCCAGAAAGTCACCTAAGCAGTTCTTATAGAACTAGAAACAGTAGACTTCGATATCATTCTAGGCATGGATTGGTTAAATTCCAATTATGCCTCAGTCGATTGTAGAAGTAGGATTGTTCGTTTTCTGTTTTAGACGAACCAGTCTTAGAATGGAAAGGTAGTAGCTTAGCGCCTATGGGTCGATTCATTTCTTACCTTAGGGCCAGAAAGATGATTTCTAAGAGGTATCTCTATCGTCTTGTTTGGGTTAAGGATTCAAGCTCCGAAACCCTAACTTTTGAGTCAGTTCCAGTAGTCAATGAGTTCCCAAAAGTGTTTCCAGAAGATTAACCCGGAGTTCCTTTCGAAAGGGAAATCGACTTTGGAATTGATCTCCTTCCAGCCTATTTTTATTCCGCCTTACAAATGCTCCAACTGAGATTAAGGAATTGAAAGAGCAGTTGAAAGACCTTCTAGATAAGGGTTTTATCAGACCTAGTATTTCCCCATGGGGTGCACCAGTGTTATTTGTTAAGAAAAAAGTTGGCTCCCTCAAAATGTGCATTGATTATAGGTACTTGAACAAAGTCACAATCAAGAATAAGTATCCCATCCTCATGATTGATGACTTGTTAGACCAACTTCAGGGTGCTAGTCATTTCTCAAAGATAGACCATAGATTCGGTTATCATCAGCTCAGAGTAAGATATAGTGACATTCCAAAAACAACCTTGATAACTCGGTATGGTCATTATGAATTTGTAGTTATGTTATTTGGACTAGCCAATGCTCCTGCAACTTTCATGGATCTGATGAAAAGAGTGTTCATGCAATATTGGACTTATTTGTTATTGTCTTTATTGATGATATCCTCATTTACTCTAGGAATGAGGAAGAACGTGCGAATCATTTGAGGGTTGTTCTGCAAACTCTCAAAGATCGCCAGTTATCAAATGTTAGTTTTGATTGTAATCCGTCACTTTCTTCCTTTGCAAAAGTAATAGTTCAACCATTTAGGTGGAATTATACTTCTAGTACTCTGACATGGCTTGCAAATGCATAAATCACCCATGACATCCTTCTTATCAGAAGCTGGGATCCTAGAGGAAACACCAATATCCTTATCACTATTCACAATGTTGATTGTGTTGTCTATAGGGCTAATGGGTTTGTTTCCCTTTGCAGAGTTGTCTCCAATCGAATTGACGTGTTTGATTTCATTTCCTAGAGATGTAACATTTATGCTATCTTCTCTAGTATTTGAAGATTTTCACATAAGAGAAGGATAATTTTCTTGCATAATCTTTCCAAAAATGAGTCAAAAGATAATTTTTATGACAAAGAGAACGATTTGTCACTATTTCTAGCATTCAAGTCATTAGCTTCTTTCCTAGGATGAGACAAACTTTTTTTGAGGAATATTAATGAAATGTTTCACATGCTACATTTTCATCGCCTAAAGATTGATGAGCATGCTTCTGTTCGATACTCAAGGAATTCCCACTCCTCATCTCTCCATCAATGTGAGAATCAACATCTTTAAGCACCTCAAGGAACTTATTCTAGGAAGACTAGAAAGATCATATAAGACTTTGCAGAGAAAAAAAAAGAAATTATTATGGCTATTCGAGTTTCACCAAAAAGCTTTTTTTGTAGAAGGCATATAAAGGAACAAATATTTTATGTTTTTTTAAAAAAAGGTTTTCTACTACAGTCTAAATGAAATACCCTAATTTAAAAGAGTTGGCCAATATCTATTGCTGAAGAAGAGAATGGCTAATCAATAAGCACAAATGATTATATACAAAGAATGAAGCTACCATGTTTAGTAATTGAACCAATTAATCTTTAGCTAACAAAATTTAACATTTTAATACCCATTCTTTTTTAAGTAGTGCACATTCTAAAAATTATAGATTCACCTTTGATAAAGTACTCTCCACAATTCAAGGAGGAGCCGAAGTATATCCATGTCAAGAATCAGTATGCTGAAATGAATACCACTAAAAAAGCTTTTTATTTGAACAAGTGATTCTCAATTAATTATATATGGCGTGAACTATATCAATTCCTCATCATATAAAAGATTAATCTTATAACACAAGAAAAATGAAAAAAATAATCCAAATCAAAGCACACGTTACAAACTAAAATAAAAAGAAGCACTTAGATGAAAGAATATATTAGAGATTTAAAAAAGGAACATAAATCAAAGCAAGAAAGTTTATTGTTAATTTTGCCATAGCCTTACAACATTTTTAAAAATTGTTGATACAACAACATAAATATTAAGACAATTCAAATTGAAAACTTCACCATTTTCAAGTATTTAAGATGCAGTACTCAAACACTGAAAAGCAAATGTCGAGCTCTATCAATGCTAAAATTTGTTACTTCAAAAATCAAAGCGAAAAATAAAAATAAAATAGTTAAAACAGATTATGAGAATCTGACAAAAAAAATTTAGACAATAATAAAATCTCACTATCAACCTGGAAACTCATTATGAAAAGTACCGTCATACATAGCACAAAAAATAATGGAGATTAAAAATAAATAAATAAATCTCTCCGGTAGATATGCTAAGTTCATAATCAGCACTAAAATTACTTATCTAAAATGAGTAAATAAAAAAAAACTGCCTTTTTCGATATTTTAAAACTTTTAAATGAGAAAGCTCATAGGATGAATTTTATGTGATAAATTTAGGTATATTTAATGAACTAAGCAAAGTGACGGAGTTTTTGACCGAGTAATTCACCTTAATCATAGATTACCGGTGAATTCTCCTGGATGAATTCTGGCAAAATCAATTAGAGAGGGTTTTTAGTTCAATGTTTTGCTAGATTCTCAAATACTGAAATTTGACAAGTCAGAGGAAAAGAAAGCTCAAGGGTTTATACATTAGTGTTATGAGTTATCCTATATACAGTGTGTTTAAGGGAAAATAATATTTTATGTCTAGCTATATTGATTGTGTTTTGTCACGAGAGACTTGTTTAAGAATCTAAAGTGAGATGTCATAAATTTCTAGTTGTTCACTGTGGCCCGCTAAAGTGGAATAAACTATAAAAAAACATTGAAGGATTAAAATTTTCCCATATCTTTGAGTTATGAGTCAAAGTAATCCTTTTTTTTTTCATGGAGCACTACTAGTCCTCCATATTTTAACAATTGGTGCAATTTTGATATTCTCTGAAGCATCCGTTTAATTTTTAACAGTGTTTTTTGCGCACCGAAATGACATAGGAATTTCACCAAATTAATTACGCACTAGATTCACACTAAAATGATATTATAATTGCACCAATAAAGTAGCAGAGAAGTACCATAACAGCACACACAAAAACTAAAATTGCACTAGAAAAGCCTCAAAATAGAACCAAATTTACACCAAAACAGCAGCATCAAATTTTCTGCACAGAAACTACACCAAACAAACATTAGAAAAGCACCAAAACAACACTGAAATTGCACCAGAACAACATAAAACCAAACTCTAAAATTACACCAGATCACACTATAACGCACTCAAAAGCAGAACTAGATTCCCCTTAATGCTACCCCAAAAAATAAATGAAAAATAATAGCAAATAATAGTTTAAACTTGAAGGCTTGATGACAATGAATACTATTTGCATTCATCAAAACAGGGAGTTTTACTTTTTCCGAAGATTTTCATTGAAGGGACATGAACAAAAAACAAAAAGGAAAAGAAGAGATTTTTCAAAAGTAACAAGATGCATCTGAATAATTCTTACTTATCCAATAACCAATCTCATTTTTTTATTCTTGTCACGACCCGGGGTTACCCCCTAGAAGCAACACGATGTACTTGACCCCGAAGAGGTCGCATACAAGCCCTTAGCATAATCATCACATAAGGATCTAGAATAATGCGGAAATTTTTTAAAACTTTACAATAAAAGTCAACTTCTTATTCATAGACGAAAATAAGAATCTAGACTTGTCTCAATCACCATCTAGTACATAAAGAGTACAAATAGGTTCATAATCCCTTTACATCAATAAAGTCTCAAAAGTGGAAAGTAGATAAAAGCTAGAAAATGGAACATCTTGTCCTCGAACTTGAGGACTCACCAAGACTAGGGAATGGTCAACCCAAACTTCACTTGAAGGATGTAATACGTCTCAACGACTGAAACCTACATTCATATAATGTAGAAAATATGAGTTAGCACAAATAATATACTAAGTATGGAAGCCATGCACAAAGTCCTTAAAACATGCATCAAAGGGACATTTAGTTGAAACCATGCCTTTATCAAGTTGGAAATACATAATGCACATTTAAGAAGCAACATAAGTCAAACCAACATATAAGCAACCCAAAGCCATACTAGTGCAATGAAAAGGTAAGGTCCCATAACCCTACCAAATGCTAAGTATCACATGTAGGCAACAAACAACATACATATCTTACTTTACCTTATTCATATCCACCATACATAAGTAAGGAGTCATTCATGTTCATAGCTTGTAACAAGTGAAGTCAACCTTAACATTCATACATACCATTCATACATAATTCATAATTTTTCATAACATAAGATAACCCCACCAGAACCTCTTTTAAGGTCCACTTGTGCAATGCATAAGTGAAGTCCCATACCCCCACTCATACCAAGTAGTTCCCTTTAAGGAGTCATAGTTAAATTCCATGTTCTTACCATCATTCATATTTGTATCATATAGGGAAAATAACATTAACCGACATAGACCATGTGAGCTACACGAAATCCGATGTTCTACCATCACACCGGAAAGAGGTATCCTACTTGCCTAAGGTAGAACTTTCATAATAGCTTTTAGGTGGATCCACTAGCTAAAGACCTATGTGGGCACATAGTTATGGGATATGGAGATTGCTTCTAGTAAACCTAACTACTAACATGGAGGTTTCCATCTCATGAGACACCGTATTGGGAGCCCAACAACTAGCGTGAAGGAACCCATCTCATACTCATATCTACTCGGTGGTAAGCCTAATTACCTTTAAAAGTCATATTAAGTCTTTACTTAAGTTCATGTTCATAAGAGAATGCACTATACACTCGTGTCAACATATAATCATAAGAGCTCATAGATTCCATACGTGAGAATGCCCCTTTCACCTTAGAATCATCAACATGTGAGTAAACCTTCCACATCATATTCGTAATGTGTTCATGAGTATGGACTTTGAATCAACACAACAAGCTTCTCATAAACATACATACATACTTCATTCATAATCAAGTGTAAAGGGTATAGGGAAGAAGGATCTTGCATCAATACCACAATTGCACAATAGTCATAAGATCACTACTGTCTAAGTGAATCATGAGTTCATATACAATCTTCATCAACATACACAAACCCTAGTTATTGCCCTTCAAGACTAGGAATCAAGATCAACCCTAAATTCTATAATTACAAAACTAGATAGGGGAAATACATGATTCAACAACTTAATAAACATAAACGTAATCAATTGTCAAGCTTTCATGGTCAATTAAGTCACACCTTAGTTCACAATTTGGGAATAAGGGGAAATCATGGGTCCAAGAGATATTTTCATCAAAACCCAACAATAATCCATTAATACAACCATAAATAATCATAATTAATCATAATAAACCATAAATAAACAATTGAGGTCGTTTTGGGAGAAGACCCATGACTAGATGAAAACCCTAGGTTTTGGAAGTCTTAAAAAACATACTTTGAAAGGACTTCTTGGGGGATAGCTACGCAAGAATGAAAAGAATCCATACCTTAGGGAGATATCCACACGAAATTGAGGGAGAAATGTTGGTTTTTGAACCCCTAGCTTGACCTTGACCTTGCTCTTCAATGGAGTCTGAGAGAGAATATTTTGAGAGAGGAGTTTATTAGGTTTTAGTCTTATGAGTTATGAGAGTGAAAAGGGTTGGTTAATTTTTAAAACTACTTTTATATGTCTTAAATAACTAATATAAACAGTCCCTAAATTTTAATAATTAAAATAGAACTTACTTAATTTAATTGACCCTTGCCAAATTTAGGACAGAATTGCAGGCCCTACCTACGAGACCCCCACCTACGGACCGTAGGTGGGATGACGCCATGTATTGGTGAACCGTGGTTTGGTTCAGAGAGGGGAAAAAATCAAGTGAGTTTGGAGGAGATTAAGTCTCGTCTCATGACCCCCAACTACGGGGCGTGAGTGCCCCCTTCGTAGGTCACTGCCTCCGGGCAGCTTTTTGGCTGAAATTCAAGGGCCTCCTCAAGGACCCTTGGTTGGTCCTTGGGGGGTCATGCCTTGACGTTTAGGCACTTGGACTTTAGTACTAAGTCAGGGAAGTTACTTTAGGGCTCAAACCTCAATGTAACCCTATTTAGGCTACTAGTTTACGTGTTAGGCTCTAGTTTAGGTCATTAGACTTCTAGGGTTACATTATCTCCCCCTTGGGAACATTCGTCCCCGAATAATGATCTAAACACCAACCTAAGTTAGAAACTCTAGACTAACAGCCCATTATGCATGAAACATCAATTCACATAAACATGGGAGGAACTACCTTCTCCAACTCAAGCAAGCTCAATACAACAATATGGAGCCAATAAGCCATTTCATCAAAACATAACTAAGCACGTTCATCAATTCACCTCATGTAGTGTAAAATGCAATCATCATACTAAAATGCAAATCAACATGAGGAACATATAGATCACACAAACTCAATATATGCTAAACATGAATTCTCACAAGAACATGCACAACGTAAGGAAATCATCGAAAACTCATACAATACACATGACTCCCAAAACACTTAAAACTCAAGAGGAATTACTTACCTCAAGTTTGATTGGGAGTAAAGGAAAAAGATGAGGATAACGAGACTTCATATCGGCCTTGACCTCCCATGTAGCACCCTCAACTAAGTGATTCCTCCATAAGACCTTAACGGAGGCTACTTCCTTATTTCTCAACCTCTTCACTTGCCGGTCCAAAATCTCAACCGGTACTTCTTCATAAGAAAGGTTCTAATCAACCCCTAAACCCTCTAAAGAAAGGATGGATACTCGATCACCAATGAACTTCTTGAGCATGGAAACATGAAACACTCGGTGAACCGGAGCCAACTCATTTGGAAAGTCCACTTCATATGCAACTTTCCCAACTCGTTTCAAGATTTGGTATGGGCCCACATATCGGGGACTAAGCTTCTCCTTCTTACCAAACCTCATCACACCTTTCATAGGTGACATTTTCAAGTAGAACCAATCACCAACCTCAAATTCAAGATCCCTCTTTCTAACATTGGCATATGATTTTTGCCGACTTTGGGCCATTTTCAACCTTTCTCTAATAAGTCAAACTTTTTCAATGGCATCATAAACTAGTTCATGACCAATTAGAGCAAACTAAAATACTTCAAACCAACCCACCGGAGATCTACACCTCCTACCATATAGTGCTTCAAATGGAACCATGGAAATGCTTCAGTGGTAACTATTGTTGTAGGCAAATTCTATCAATGGGAGATTGGTCATCCCAAATTACCATTGAAATCAATCACACACGCCCTCAACATGTCCTCTAAGGTTTGAATGGTGCATTCCGCTTGACCATCCGTTTGAGGGTGGAAAGTGGTACTAAGTTTAACATTGGTACCAATCCCTTGTTGTAACGCCTTCCAAAAGTGTGAAGTAAATTGAGTACCCCGATCCGATATGATAGACAAAGGAACCCCGTGCAACTTCACTATTTCCTTGATGTACAACTTAGCATAGTCTTCCACCGAAAAAGAAACCTTGATGGAAAGGAAATGGGCTGATTTAGTCATCCTATCAACAGTGACCCAAATAGAATCATGTTGCCTTCGAGTACGAGGCAAACCCACAACAAAGTCCATATTCACCTCCTCCCACTTCCAAGTGAGAATATTTTTATCTTGGAACAAACCTCCCAGTTTTAGGTGTTCGGCCTTGACTTGTTGACAATTCAGACATTTCGCCACAAAACCCGCTATATCCTTTTTCATGCCATTCCACCAATAGATTTCCCGTAGATCACGGTACATCTTCGTGGCTCCCGGATGAATGGAATACCGCGAACCATGAGCCTCTTCTAAAATTCTTTCTCTCAAGCCATCAACTTCTGGAACACAAAATCTACCTTGGTACCTAAGCATCCCATCTCCCCCTTGGGATAAAGCCTCAACGGACTTATTGAGAACTGATTCTTTCAATTCCATCAATATAGGATCAAGGTGTTTCTTAGACTTCACATCAACCATAAAGGACGATTCGGAACTATGGTGAACCATAAATCCACCCTTGGTGGAATCCACTAGTTGGACACCAAGTAGGGCCAACCTATGCACATCACGAACCAATTCCTTTTTCTCATCTTCTACATGAGCCACACTACCCATGGACAATCTACTTAGGGAATCCACCACTACATTAGCTTTGCCGGGGTGGTAAAGGACACTCATGTCATAGTCTTTCAAAAGATCTCACCACTTTCTTTGTCAGAGATTCAAGTCTTTTTGGCTAAACACATGTTGAATACTTCTGTGGTCGGTGAAAACATCTACATGGAGTGCCCTTTAAGGAGTCATAGTTAAAGTCCATGTTCTTACCATCATTCATATTTGTATCATAGAGGGAAAATAGCATTAACCGACATATACCATGTGAGCTACATGTAATCTGGTGTTCTACCCCCACACCGGAAAGAGGTGTCCTACTTGCCTAAGGTAGAACTTTCATAATAGCTTTTTGGTGGATCCACTAGCTAAAGACCTATGTGGGCACATAGTTATGGGATATAGAGATTGCTTCTAGAAACCCTAACTACTGACGTGGAGGTTTCCATCTCATGAGACACCATATTGGGAATCCAACTAGTAGCGTGAAGGTACTCATCTCACACTCATATCCACTTGATGCTAAGACTAATTCCCTTTAAAAGGCATATTAAGTTTTTACTAAAGTTCATGTTTATAAGATAATGCACTTTACACTCATGTTAACATATCATCATAATAGCTCATAGATTACATAAGTGATAATACCCCTTTCACCTTAGAATCATCAACATGTGAGTAAACCTTTCACATCATATTCATAGTGTGTTCATGAGAATGGCCTTTCAATCCACACAACAAGCTTATCATAAATATACATACATACTTCATGCATAAGATCACTACTATCTAAGTGAATCATGAGTTCATATACAATCGTCATCAACATACACAAACCCTAGTTATTGCCCTCCAAGGCTAGGAATCAAGATCAACCATAACCTTTAGAATTAAAACACTAGATAGGGGAATTACATGATTCAACAACTTAATAAACATAAACATAATCAATTGTCAAGCTTTCATGGCCAATTAAGTCACACCTTAGTTCACAATTTGGGAAAATCATAGGTCCAAGGGAGATTTTCATCAAAACCCAACAATACTCCATTAATCCAGCCATAAATCATCATAATTAATCATAATAAACTATAATTAAACAATTGAAGTCGTTTTGGAAGAAGACCCATGACTAGATGAAAACCCTAGGTTTTGGAAGTCTTAAAAACATACTTTAAAGGGACTTCTTGGGGGATAGTTACCCAAGAATGAAAAGCATTCATACCTTAGGTAGATCTCCACACGAAATTGAGGGATAAAGGTTGGTTCTTGAATCCCTAGCTTGACCTTGACCTTGCTTTTCAATGGAGTCTTAGAGAGTGAATATTTTGAGAGAGGAGTTGGTTAGGTTTAAGTCTTGTGAGTTATGGGAGTTAAAAGGGTTGGTTAATAGTTAAAACTAATTTTATATGTCTTAAATAACTAATACAAACCGTCCCTACCTTTTAATAATTAAAATAGAACTTACTTAATTTAATGTACCCTTGGTTGAATTTAGGACAGAATGGTAGGCCCTACCTATGAGACCCACACCTACGGACTATAGGTGGGGTGATGCCACATACTGGTCTCGACGCACAACCCCTACCTACGGGGAGTGAGTCCACCCACGTGGCGTGGGTTCCCCTTTTCGTAGGTCACTGCCTCTAGGCAGCTTTTTGGCTAAAATTCAAGGGCCTCCTCAAGGACCCTTGGTTGGTACTTGGGGGGTCATGCCTTGACGTTTAGGCACTAGGACTTTCGTACTAAGTCAAGGAAGTTATTTTAGGGCTCAAACATCAACGTTAACCCTATTTAGGCTATTAGTTTACGTGTTAGGATCTAGTGCGGGTCATTAGACTTCCAGGGTGTTAAAATTCTAGGAATCAAAGTTATGAAATT
Organism: Solanum tuberosum; assembly: GCF_000226075.1. Lineage (NCBI taxonomy): Eukaryota > Viridiplantae > Streptophyta > Magnoliopsida > Solanales > Solanaceae > Solanum > Solanum tuberosum. The sequence goes on along the minus strand of NW_006239112.1, from coordinate 297,936 downwards.
ATGGATTGAGAAGATTTTATTAGCAATGGTTGAAATAGTATTATGGTATATAATAGATGAGAATTTCTCACGGGGGCACCAATTTCACTGTTAAAAATTAGACGGTTGTTTGATAGAATACAAAAAGTGTGTTGACTCTTCAAACATGAAGGACTAGTAGTGCTACATGTGTGTCAAGACCCAAGTATAACCTAGATGTGACATGACGTATAAGACCCAAAAAGTCCTTACCCAAGCCATTTGACATATATATAATCAATATAATAGACAAAGGTAAATAATCTCATAGGAATAAATGAGTTTGACATTTATAAGAGGAAATCAATCATAGTCTTGACAAGAAATCTAGTACATCAAAGAAATGATCGGGACGTAACCCGGACACCACATACAACATCCAAAAACTAACGGGTGAGCCTTCATCCCATGGTCCATCTAGTGCTAAGTGAACTCTCAACGGAAAAAATAAACATAATCATATCATATTCTTATTCATATAGTCTTTTAAATTGTATGAATCTAGTAATACCAATTCAATCACGAAGACTCATAATCATAAGAATAGCTCCTTTAAAATAACATGATTTAATAACATAGATGATTCGTAAGAGATACTTAATTGAAAGATTCTAAATCATGATAATCTTTCATAATAAGAATTAATTCAATTGGAAGCATTCAATTCCATAAAACATGCTTGATAATTTATCTAAAAGCATCCTTGATTCATAAATCCTTCAATTCATAATGCATGCATGTCTTCAAAGCTTGATATCAAATCAAAATCAGTTATATAGAATGGGCTCATGAAAATGAACATCAAAACCATTAATTATGATCAAATCATCCATAATATGATCATACATAATGATTAAACTGAAAACTAATTGAACCCATACATGAATCATGAAAACCCTAGAACTTGGGTTGGAATCATAAAGAGATTTTGAGTTTTCTTAGGAGTCAATGGGTGGAGAGGAACTCATTGATAAACTTCTCACATAACTTGATGAACCCTAACCTTGGAATCCTAAAAGGAGACTTGAACTTGAAAAATCCTAGAAATCATCTTGAGAGAATCCTTGGAGAAAAGACTTGAGAGCTTTTGGGGTTTTAGATTAAATAGGGAGGGTTTTGAGTGTAAAATAGTTAGAGGGCTTATGAATAGTCTAGAAACCACGCAATTTAGATGTTAAAAGAGTAGGAAAATACCCAACTAACCTTGGAAAATAACTGTTGGAGCTCATCTAGGGACCCCATGTATAGTCCTCAGTCACTTCTACAGACCGTAATGGTCCTTCATATAGTCAATTATTGATGACCAGCTTTCTGAACTCAAAACCTGAGAACCATCCATGATTTGTCAACTAATGTACGACTTGTAAAGCTCCCTTATGGAAGTCAAGCCTGGAAACTAGCCCAAGTCCAAGACCTCACCCAGAAATGGTCATGAATGGTCTATATCCTTTTTTACGGGATCTATAGGTAACTCGTACACCCAACTTACTGAATGTCTATGTTTCTGAAAACCAACAACTGACCAAAAACTATAATGTACAATACGCAAGCCCTTCATGGAGTTCAAGGTATAAAAATCCACCAAGTTTCAAATTCACTCTATGAAAGGTATCCATAACATGTACAACATCCCACATGTTGTCTTGTTAGCTCGTACAAACCAATCTGAGACTTGTCATTTCCAAACTTTTAGAACACCCTCTACTATGGAATAGAGTACGGTTCATACTTGACCTCATACAAACCTGCACCAGTAAATTTTCTGCAACATTTCCTTTACATTTCAACTTTTCTACTTCTGAGGTGTTATATTTAGTAGCATGGTTGGTTGGTGTTCCAATGGTTTTGTGTGAGTTGAGCTATTAGGCATGATTTTGGTAAAATATTCCGAAAGGTTCAATTCAGTTAAAATTCTTGGTAAATGTGCTCAGATGAGATTTTTCTTAGCAATGTCAGGTCCAAAATTGTGAATTTTGTCTAGAGTTACCTTTGGTTAAGATCCCAGGTTTATCAGGGTGATGTTGTGGTGTTTGGTGAAATGTTGTTTGGTTGCTTTGTGTAATTGTTGACTTGGGTAAATGTTTTATCAAGATTGCCTCTGTTTATTGTTTCATCAATTTTGTTGATTTTAAAATGTCAATTTTGGTGGGGTAGCATAGTTTGTTTGTGTGCAAGGGGTTTCAAATGAATCTCGAGCGCTCGTCGGCAAATTTCCTCAACTCTATGTTGAGCCGATGTAGTTGTTGGGGTTGCACCCACCATTTTCTAATTGTGCTTGGAGCCGTAATTGTGAAGGCCCAAGAAATGGTCTTCGCAATCACGAACTTGGAACTGCGATCATAAAGACCAACTTAATTAGTCAATGTGGTTGCAAGCCTTGACGATCGCTATATATCATAATGAATGGTCAATGGACCTTCCCAATGCTTATTAATTTCAATTGTGACCTTATGGGTCTCACTATCACGATGAATAGCTATATGATAATTATATTTAGTTTCATGATTTCCGCATGTATTTTCTAAAATTCTAACTTAAATTTGGAAATTTGGAGCTCGAATCGAAGAAACAATTGTGGTAATTGCTGGTGGATTATATGGAACTGTGTTGGGGATGGTTAATCTTCTATTTAGCTTGTAATCTTTGTTGATTTCCCTTCTTTGGTTTCTTATTTGATCATTCTAAAGCTTCCTTTGTGTTGGCTATTTAATCCTTCAATTTTGCTCATATTGTGCCCAATCATGGGAACAATCTCCTTGAGGTGGTTAGGACCTTCTGACAGAGTCAATTTTGTGATTCCACACATGAGTTCAACAATTCTATTTTGATCCAATTTTTAGGTCCAGATCTTTTTAAAGCATTTTGGGAATCTATTCTCTTGTGTTGATGTTTACATTGCTAATTTGATAGCATGGCATCATTCGAAAGCTGCTCAGAAAGGAAAAGCTCCCGAATAGAGGCTATGTTAAAGTTTTAGCCTTGAGGTAGGTTACAGTTTTCTCTCTCTATGCTTGGCTTAGTTAAATTTTATTTAAAATAAGTTTCATGATCGTTACAAATGTTGTAGGATGAGAATTTAGTCTTTCATAATCCTTAGTCACATTTTAGCCATGTTTGGGGCATTAGCCTATACTCAGGTCGTAAAGCATTAGATTAGGATTAGCCTTACTCTTTGTTGTTTATATAGGATCCTTCGAATTCTTCTAGGTGGTTTAAAACTTAAATTTGTATGTGTTGGGTTCTTAAGTGTGGTTGTGTGCTTTGTTTGATCATTTATTAGCTTTAATTATATTATTATTGTGTTTTTGGGAATAAGGCCTTGGACTTGGACTGACTGAATTTCAAGTTAGTATGAGTGTTCTGAGACGGATGTCTACCTTATTGTTGTGTGGTTTTATTATATTGTGAATTAATTGACTATGTTTTGTATAGAATCACATTCACGACATCAACATTTGGAATTTTATAAACTAGAAATGGGAGAATATGTAATTGAGACACTTGAACGGTTTTATCACAATTTATGCTTATTTTGGGCTTCGAGGGAGTGTGTTATAGTTTTACTAGAGGAAACTTGGAAATTTTAAAGGAAGTACACCAATTTTTTAGGTTTTTGTTCCAAAGAGATATTTACTTTAAACTCATCAATTCTAGTTTCAAGGGCTGAATATTTTAAAGGAAAATACTAACTTATAAGAGTTTGGGACAAAAATAAGGTTTACTTTTATACTACCAAGCTGGAGAAAGCACTCTAGGCGGCATGAGACACTACTCCAGGTTCTATTTCTTGCATTACATTTGGTTCTAAGCTTAAGGAAGCACTTCGGTCGGCTCGATAAAATATTCCAAGTTATATTTCTTACATTTCATCGGCTGCTAAGCTCAAGAAAGCACTCGAGGCAGCTCGAGGGATTCTGCAGGGCTTCTACAATAGTAATGAGGGGGGCAAAATGGGCTATCGCAACAACTCACATTTTTACAATACAAACATTGATATATATATTAATAATAAGTTTTGTTGAATACAACTACAATACAATATGACAAAACAAAGTCAATTGAAAAGAACAATGATAAAGGAAAATACACATTCTCACACTTGTATACCAATTCCATAACTAACTCTAGCCTTGCTTGCATGATTTTCTTCTTGTCCAAAAGTAACTATCCAGCAATTTAGGTGGGGTTACACTTTCTAGTACTCTGACACAACCTGCCTATACAGAAATCACTTAATTGTCCAACAATTGAGGTGGGATTACACTTTCTATTCACATCCTCCTTATCAATCATATTAGCTGATGTATCAACTGAATTCACAAGGTTTACTGAGTGAAAAGTTTAACAAAAATTGTATCAGTTAATCCTGCGAAATAATTATGACTGTAAGGACATTAATGGAGAAACTAAGTATTCACTTTTCAAGGTTCGGAAATTTTCCTGGTTGATTGGAGAACTAGTGATATTTTGTTTTTCTTCAAAGCACATTTCTGGAGGGGTGTTCTTCAACTCATGGACACATAACATGAATTGTTAGGGTGATTGGTCTTGCATGTTGTATGCCTCTTAAATTCAGAAGCACTAAGTACATTCTGCATAAGACACATCAAACATGAAGCTACTAGGATAAAATTGGTGGAACGTCATCTAATAGAGCATTAAGAAGAAAATCATGCCTTGGAAAGCGTGAGTCATCGCAACCACATATGTAACCATACCCCTTAATACCTCCTTTAAGAGATCTATGCATGAAAAAACATACTAAGAACAAAAACACACCAAACCTCAATGAAGAATTCTAGAATCAAAACTCACCTCTCTTGATGATGAGATATACTTCAGGGGCACCTCATCAAGTATACCAGTTTACAATCAACTTTCAACACTGGAAGGGAAATTGTTTGAGGAACTCTTCGGTGTATTCTGTACATTCGAAGTTGCAGAGTTGTGCCCCATCGAAATAACAGTTCCAGTTCCCACACTTAAGTCAGTATTTAAGGATTTATGATAATCACATGTACCACTAGCTCCAGTATTCAAATAACTAGGTTCTTTCCAAGCATGAGACGGAAGATTATTTGGAAGTGGATTAAATTAATGCCATTTATCACTAGTTCCAACATTCGGATCAATAGGTCCTTTTCTAATACAAAACAAAACATTATAATGAATAAGGTTATAGAAATGAGTTTTTCCCTAGTTCCAACACACATATCACTCCGTCCAGTCCCAACACAAGTTGGAAGATTATTTTGAAAATGGTTTAAGTAACAACTTCTTTAAGCAGTTCCATCTGTCCGATCAGTAGGTTCTTTCCAATAAGCGACGATATTTAATTTTTATGAAGATATAACATACGTCCTCTTTCGGTTTTCACATTTTCATTTCCTAAAGATACGATGTTTTTAATTCCAAAACTGAATGTCCCTTCAGGCTCATGTGTACATAAAAAATCACTACAGTAATCTTGAGCAAAATTAGATGTATTACAGCGGAAGGAATTTGCAATTGGAGGTATGGAAATCGGTGTATCACTCACAAACTGCACCACTTGTTTCTTATTGGAGAGTAACTCCTCTTCTAAAGCATCCGTAAAAGATTGATGAGAACACTTCTTTTCGATCTTCAAGGGACTTCCACTACCTATATCTCCATCAGAGAGAGCATTAACATCATTAAGCACCTCAAGGTCTTTATTCTGGAAAGACTAGAAAGATCATCTAAGAGTTTTTAGGACATAATAGTAAAAGAAGCTCTAAAGTTTACCACAATGATTAAGGCAATTCAAGTTTCACCAAAAATCTTTCTTAGAAATGGTAATAACAAATAGAAGAGCCCGGAGGGAAAGAACTGTCATTACCCAAAAGTTTAGGTCAAGATAACACACAACCCCGAGAACCCCAAAATGAGTATAGGCTGAAAGAAACAAACTTAGGAGACTCCCGAAGGGAAGTCAGGCCACAAACAGTAGAAAACAACAAGGAATATCCCAAAATCTGGTAACATAAATATAGAGCATCTAATAAATTTCTAGAATCTGAAATACATCGCAAGTTTTTGAAAAGTAAGTTAAATATTTAAAACGATAGATGGAGACTAATAACCATCCTCAAAGAAGGATCTCACTACAACTACAAAAGAAGGATCTTTGCTGGAAACCAATCAACCGCTACGATGCTCACTCTGACTAGGACCTGCATCAAAGGGATAACAGAAATAGGAGTTGAGTACAATCCACATGTACTCAGTAGGTTAGACTAAGTTAGTATAAGCAACTAATGGACTTAAGAAATAGACTATGAAAGCTTCCACCTGCAAGCAAAAAAAGTCCCATTTCGACATTGCTGCCATCAATTTATATAGAACGACATGAATAATGTAAACACACAAGAGTACATATAATAAATAAATTAGCACATAAACAAATCACGCAACACAACAAGACTGACCAATGTGATGCAATGAGATGATGAAATGATGGGATGATGTGGTGGTACCAAGGTCATCCAAAAATATGTTGTATACACCTTGTCGAGCCTCTAGCTTCTAGACAATGACAAAAATAGGGGACTTGCAGTCCATATACCAATCTCAATATCTTAATGTCTCATCAACTTGCAACCTCAGCATGGTACATGATATAAGTAAGGTGTGGCATTTTCATTCTCAAAAAGATAATATTTTTGTACTTTATAATATTTCCATGAACTAGGATATGTTGCACGAGGATGAATGTTTCACAACACATACAACACAAAGACATAATCAGCTCATTAAGGATTCCAAATAGTATCAATTTCTCAAACTCGATTAGTCATGAAATAAGTTCTCAAAGGTTAAGCGTAGCGGAGGAAACAATGTAATACCAACCTTTTACCACTTAGAAAGAATTTATGTTCATTTTTAAGGTGGTTCAATAATCAACTCAAACCCCTACTAGTGCATCTCCACATCAAATAGAAAGACATGCAACACAACCCTTCTCTCGGGCAATTACTTAAATATCACATAATTCCCACAAAAATTATTGATATCACACAAGCCTCCACACAGTCTAACCAACAAAAAATGGCATCAGAAGAATTAAAACAGGATGGTCAACACTTACCAACCTCTAAAACACATACTACATCTTATTTCATAGTTTACTTCTTAAGAACTAGTTAATTACTCATCTCAGTCCAAAAGAGGGATATCCAAACCTACCTCAAAGCTGAGACATCAGTCAATCAACCTTATCGAAATACTTATTCAACCACACAATTAACAGAACGATCCTCCACTATCAATAATTGAAAAGGTTCATCAAAAGGATTCCAATGATACCCATATTGATATGACTTGAAATCGGGGTAAATAGTCAAAAAATCACTTGGAAAATCAAAGGGTAAATTAAAAATAAATAGTTGAAAATCAAGCTCTACAGGTAAAGAGGATTTCGCAGTTGAAAAACCCATTAAAAGAAGCAAGAATCGAGCTTCAAATCAAGAAATCACTTATTTTTTAATTTGAAAAAAAAACCCAAAACCCACATTTAAAATCTTGATTTTTAACTGTTTGGAAATATTAAATTCAACGAAAACGATATAAAATTGATAAAGGAACTTACCACACAAGTTTTTCCCAAGAAAATGTTTGCAAAGTCTCCCTCTAAAGCTCCCAATATGAGTAGAATGGTGAAAGAAAGTGAAATGTTATTTAAGGTGATTGTCTTAGCCAAAAAAAGGTTTGTTGACTTTTTGTTGACCACCTTTGACTGTTGACCACGCGTTGACCGCGGTCAACATCACCATTTTTTTTCTATCTTATCAAAGTCTCAGAATGAACTTTCGGGATTTGATTGGGACCCGATAAAAATAAACCAAATATGATACCCCACTAAATTCGACATTCTGGACTCAATAGAATAGTCGCATTTCCAAAAAAACATAGTTATGACATAAATACCCTTTCGGACCACTTTCAAGACTTAAAATACAACTTCTCGTGCACATACAACAAAGTTATTGACTATAGAAAATCAAGATGTTTATAAGATAAAAATTTTGAGGACTTTATTTTCCTATCAAAGAATATCAATGTAAAATTCTGACGATTTCGGGAGAACTATAAACTCAACAATATTTCCCCATCTATCACTACTTTAACATATTTTATTCTACTCCATCCTAATGCCACTTTTAACTATGCCATATTTATGAGCTACCTTGAGAAATAAGGCTTTATATACAAGTAACTAGCATCTTGCATAGAAGTTCTATACATGCTTAGTCAAAATGAAAGCAATCTGATTCAAACACCACCGACATAGAATTCATTATACTTATTTATTATATTTCTCTAATTAGTTGATTGATGAACCTATATCTCAACATTGAAGTACTATGACAAGTGATACATAATTGACTTATTGATTTGATTGAACAACACTATACATATTATGTACTTGCAATAAAATGAGTGGTTGTTTGTCATAAATTACAAGTGCTCTAGGTCACTTTTAAACCAAGAACGTACCATTGTTTGTTTCCTTAGTATAAAAAGAAGAAAAAATGTTGCATCCAAAAAATCCTAAAATTCTCCTCTTTTTCTAAAATTAACAAAAACAACAATTTTCTCTACTGGAAAATGAGTAATCTTAAGACCAAGTTCTTGGAGGCTTATGATGTATTGAAATCTTAACTTCTTAAGGATCCACATTTCAAGTTTACTGATGATGGAAAGTTAACTCAAATTTTTGAATCATTACGAAGGTCGGATTTAAGCAATTTGTAAATCTCCAAGAAACTGGGCTTCAGATAGCTCAGTTTTTCATAGAATTTTTTTTTTTTTTGTTAATTTTAGAGAAAGGGGAAAATTTTGGGGTTTTGGGGATGCAATGAATTTCTTCCTTTTAATATATAAGAAACAAACATCGATGTATTTGGTTTCCAATGACAAAGAACACATGTCATTTATGAGAAGCAATCTCCCTTTTGTTGCAAGTACATAGTATTAGTGTTTTTAATTGTTGAATCAAACCAATAAGTCAATTATGTATAACTTGCCATAGTACTTCATTGTGGAGATATAGATTATTTTAAATTTAGCCATCAATTCACTAATTATGGAAATATAATAAATAGTACAATGAATTCTAGGGCTTACCTACTATAGAAAGATATAAATGACTATTTTAACTTTCTCTTATGAGATCAAGATTCTTCACATGTGTATATACGCTAGCGTTAAACTAATTTAAAGTGAATTTAATTTAATATGTACATATGTAATCACTTTAAAGGGATTAGAGAAGATAAATGCTCTAATTGACAGGTTTGTTTCCAAACCACTTAGGCCCCAAAAATTGAGGGGCTAATTATTATTTTTCAATAATAGGTTATTGACTTCTTTTTTTCTTTTTTAAATTAAGTATATTTGAAGAAAATTAAACTTTTCATATGTGAGGAAAGAATTACAAGAACAAGGGGGTACGTTGATTCCCCAAATTTTCTAGCTTCCCTTTCCCTCAAACAATTACTCTTTATGTTCCCCTAATATATATATAATCCAATTTTCCATATCTGAAGAAAATTAAATGAATTGGATATAAAATTAATTAAAAAAGAATATTAAAAAAAATCTAATACGAAAAAGTTATTCATAATTTTGCACCTTATAGAGCTAGAAGAATAGATTGTTTAAAACAAGGCCTTCATTTGATCTTGACTTTCGCTACTAATATATTTGAGTCATCCCTGCTAATTGGGTGGATAAATAAGACAACCTCAAAAAAGTATCAACAAAGCAACTATAGATTAAAATAATTGACTATCAATTCATTATATATGGCATGAATAAACCATTTCTCAAAATGAAAAACTTTAATGCTATACCAGAACGAAAAAATAGAAATATGAATTGAGTATGATCCACATGTACTCAGTAGGTTAGAGTGACTTAGTTTAAGTAACTAACGAACTTAAGAAATTTACTAAGAAAGCTTTCACCTACACTGTAACATCTCTCACCTAGATACGAGTAGAAAGAGTTTAAAATCTGAAAATACTTATTTTTACAAAGAATAAGAAAAATGAAGGTTTTAAAAACCTGTTTAAGCTAAATAACACAAAGGGAAATCAAAGGCTGAGAGAGAAAAAAAGAAAGGAAGCAGAAGAAGTTGAATATTATTAATACTTCAGATTAGATATATAAGAGCCTAGAATGAAAAGTAAAAAATAATAATAACACACGATCAGCAGTTCACTTAACAACTCCTAAAAAATAGGAAAGCATGACTAACAACTAATTGACTAAGTCTTAGTTAAAACATAGGCAGTAAAATTAAATTTACTGCAGTTCAAAAGCAGATTCCTAACACTCCTCCTTGCTTTGGATACTGCAAACTCCAATTTTCTGTCTAAGAAGCTCGAATTTGCTGATCGGTAAAGGCTTAGTAAACAGATCTGCTAGCTGGTTTTCAGACTTGCAGTAGACTAGAGTCACTTCTCCCCTTTGCTGCACTTCTTTCAGGAAATAGAACTTGATGTTGAAATGCTTGGTTTTCTTGTGAAACACCGGATTGTTTGAGATTGCAATAGCTGCCTGGTTGTCGACAAGAATGATAGTACTTTCCTTCTGTTCCAAATGTAAATCATACATGATCTTTCTAAGCCACAAGACTTGGTTTACTGCTCCTGTTGCTGCTATGAATTCAGCTTCTGCAGTTGATTGTGCAACAATTTCCTGTTTCTTAGATGACCATGAGAATATTCCTGAACCTAGGCTGAAACAATGGCCAGAGGTACTTCTCATATCATCTGCGGATCCAGCCCAATCACTATCTGAGAATCCAAGTAACTTGAAGCTTGGACACTTCTCAAACTTTACACCATAGTCAATAGTACCTTTGATATATCTTAATATTCTTTTTGCTGCTCTTAAATGCATTTCACTTGCACAGTGCATAAAACGAGATAAGAGACTTGCAACAAATAAAATATCAGGCCCTGTTGCAGTGAGATACATTAAGCATCCAATCAAGCTTCTATAATAACCTTCATCAACTTTGTCGGCTCCATCTTCTTTACAGAGCTTCTCTTTTTGATTCATCGGCGTGCTCATCGACTTGCATTCCTATATTTGAAATTTCTTCAAAATTTCCTTTGCGTATTTCTTCTGGCAAATGAACACTTCACTTTTGCTTTGCTTAATCTCCATTCCTAGAAAAAAGTCATAAGACCAAGATCTGTCATTTCAAAAACTTGCATCATTTCTTCTTTTAACTCCTCAACCAGCCTTGTATTATTTCCTGTTACCAGAAGATCATCAACATAAAGCGACATAATAAGTATATCAGTGTCTTTATGTTTTACATACAAAGTGGATTCAGATAAGCTTTTTTCAAAACCCAAGCTTAACAGATGATCACCTATCCTACTATACCAAGCTCTTGGTGCTTGCTTTAGGCCATACAGAGCCTTTTTTAGCAGATAGACTTTGTCTTCATCACCATGTTTCACAAATCCTGATGGTTGCTCGACATATATTTCCTCCTCCAGTATGCCATTTAAGAGGCTGATTTGACATCGAGTTGGAACACCTTCCATTCCATTTGTGCTGCTATTGCCAGTAGCAATCTGATTGTGTCTAATCTTGCAACAGGAGAAAAAGTGTTAGAGTAATCAACACCATAAATTTGTGCGTACCCTTTAACTACAAGCCTCGCCTTGTATTTGTTGATGGAACTATCTGCATTTAACTTTGTTCTGAAGACCCATCTCACACCAATGACTTTTCTATCTTCAGGTTTGTCGACCAGCACCCAAGTTTTATTTTTCTCAATCATGAAGATCTCCTCCTCCATTGCTTTCTTCCATTTTGGATCTTGAAAAGCTTCTACGGGACTAGCAGGTTCATAGATGGCGACATTACACCTTTGATAGATATCTGACAACAATCTTCTCCCCTTGACTGGGTGATCATCTTCTAGTTCTTGCTGCCACTGTTCTGTTTTTTGCTCTTCAGGAGGGCTGATGTTTGCTTCTAGAGAGTGTTTTCCTGATTTCTGAGAGTTCTTCCAGTCCCACTGTTCATTCTCACTAAAATGAACATCTCTTGTAATTGTCATCTTTCCTGTTTGAGGATGATAGACCTTGTAGGCTTTAGAAACTCCACTGTAACCCACATGGATGCCTATGATTGCCTTCTTGTCAAGTTTGTCAC
>NW_006239112.1:235921-284707 GCF_000226075.1 Solanum tuberosum | reverse complement strand
GTTATACACATAAGATGATTATACTAATCTAAATCACAAGATTCAGGTTTTATACCTCTATAGGAAATCTGATCCCAAGAATACTACTCCTTACCACTGCATTCAACTAACCTTGAGTCTTAATCAAGAACCACCTAATGCATCATGCATGCATCTATATGTTATCAATACAAAATTCTAGCCTAGTACTATAACCGATCCATGGATTCCTACTAACCAATCCTTATAAGAATTCTTCATTCTCTCGTAACCTTTACCAACTGAGATTTCACGCATTACTACCAGGAAATTGACTAATTAGCCTCATCTAACTGTAACTCATCATAAAAACCCATCTCCTTCTTCCTCCACATTTATAACCTTATATGGAATAATCACACCATAACTACCACAATAAGAAACATCAAACCTCTCATATCTATCATCACACAATTACTATTAACAACATTGTTCTCAAAACTAAAAAGGATCACTAAAAGAGCTTCAGGGCGAAATATAGTAAGCATGATTCATTTGAGAATTCTGATATAAGAATATGCATGACATAAAATTATGTTGCTAGCCACTGAGAGTAAATTATGAATTTGCAATACCGAGCATACTATGAGACACAAATTCTTATTGAATAGATTCATATCATGAGGTTGATATCCATAACTACATGGAGTAAGATTGAGATCAATGGGCTAACGACTTTTCCCCTCATTTTGGGAACTGAGCACAAATCAATTCTAATATTAGAGGCATCAACGGGATGTTGTAATCACTATACTTTGAGGAATACACTAGATTATGAACGAATTGATATATCACCAAAACTCTTTCTGAACACATCACTATTTGATTCTCCACACTTGACTTTGTTTCTTATCTTATAATCTCAACCTTAGATCTGAAACTGACACTTTAAAGCTATGTATTTATTCGATCATCTCTAAACTGTCTATATTTGCTTAACTTTAATACTCGGGAAATGCTAATCTCACGGCTACTAGACTCTCCATGCGAAGGTACTAAGATTCATTCTAGGTGAAGGTTTTAAAAACCTGTTTAAGCTAAATAACACAAAGGGAAATCAAAGGCTGAGAGAGAAAAAAAGAAAGGAAGCAGAAGAAGTTGAATATTATTAATACTTCAGATTAGATATATAAGAGCCTAGAATGAAAAGTAAAAAATAATAATAACACACGATCAGCAGTTCACTTAACAACTCCTAAAAAATAGGAAAGCATGACTAACAACTAATTGACTAAGTCTTAGTTAAAACATAGGCAGTAAAATTAAATTTACTGCAGTTCAAAAGCAGATTCCTAACAAAAAATCTGGAAAATTTGTCTAAGTTAGAAAAGTGAGTTTTAGTCATTTTCAAACGACCATAACTCCTAGCTCAGGATGAGTTAGTAGTAATTCTTGATTTAGTTGGAAAGCCATTGGGAAGATCTTTCCAACGCCTCCGAGTTTGCATTGTATTGATATCGTATGAGTGAGTTATGCCTTTCGGAAGTTGGGATGTTGGATTGAGGAAGATTTAAGGAAGGGCAAACTGGTCTTTTCTCTAATTAATTTCCTAATTCATTTTTAGGGGTTTATTGGGGTAAAAGCAGAACTTAAATTCAGTTTTGGAAAATTAGAATACGCTTAGGGCTTGGAGAAGAGAGAAAGGAAGAAAGAATGGGAGAAAAAGTCAAGAATTCGCCAAGATCATCCAAGCGGTTCGAGTGGAATTTGTCGGGGGTGATCCCTACAAGGTATGTGAGATCTTTTAGTGATGGGTTAGTTCACCCACACACCAACTTGTTTCAATTCAGTTATTTTGGGTTGTTTACATGTTAAAACGTGAAGTTCTTGAAGGACATCGTTAAGTTCTTGATTGGTTGTGTTGTTGAAGTTTCTTGTTGATTTGATTCGTGTTTCTGGGTGGATTTTCGAGTTAGATCTGTTGTAAGTTGAAAGTACTAATGACCCTAAGTGTTTGGGGAAAGAACGAAGGAGAAAAGTCAGAATTTTCTGGGTAAAAAGGGTGGGGCTCCGAGCCAGCCAGCGCGCCCCAACATGTTCTTTGAAATTTGGGGCCTGGCACCCCACGCCTCTCAGAGCGCCAAGGACGCTCTTCCCCCATCTTTTCGTACTTGTTCCTAAGCGATGTACCTATGTTTTCTAGTTGATTTCCAACCCTCTAAGGTACATCTAAACATCATGAAATCATCCATAAACATGAGATCATGAACCTTGAATCCATAATCCAATTCAAGGAAAGTTAAGATCAAAGTCAAAGAAGTTAAGAGTCAAATCTAGAAGTTAAGAAGCAAGTCAAAGCAAAGTTTCTTAAATATTTCAAGACTCTTAAACAATGTTTTAACTTCGTTTTAAGACTCAAGTTTTCAAGTTAAGCAAAGAGTAAAGAGTTGAGTTCATTTTTCAAAAGTTATAAGGGAACTAAGTATTCCCTAAAAGTATATAAATGTTTTTACACATTTGAGCAAGAAAAGGTAACATCGATTCCAAGAGAGCCTTTGGGCTAAGCTTTGAGTAATTATCTCAAATCAAAGAAAGAAAGTTGTTTAAAACACGTATGAGCTAAGTATATTTTGGGAGTAGTAATGAGCACCGATATGGGGATGCGAGTTCATATTAACTCAAGCCTCCATAAACCATGTAGCCATCATGGGTAGTAAAGGATCATACTTTTTAGATGACTCCTTAAGATGCTTTTAGCATAGACTAGTGGATCCACTAAGTTAAGTAAGGTCCTATATCACGGCAAGGTATAGGATGGTCCTTGGGAAACGTGAGGTAAAACATTGTATCATCACTTAGGCTTAGAGTGGTGGTTGTCTGTTAGAGAATCTCCCACAAAAGTTATATTACTTTTATATATAAGTAAAGTTGAGTTTGGTATTGCTTTATCTTTAACGAACTAAGTTGTTTTCACTGTTTTACAAGATTTATATATATATTGCATGTGTCTTATTGCTTTATATTGAGTTCAGTTATTAATGAGTTGGACAGAGCCAAGGTAAGTGTTCCTTCTTACTCTTTTCAAGCTTAAGTTGTTGTTTAGAAGTCGAACTAGCATACTCGTACATTCAATGTACTGATGCTAGTTGGCCTGCATCGTCTTATGATGCAGACGCAGGTAACCAGGATAAGCATCCAGTGCCTCGTTGATCCAGTTGAACACTTAGATTCAGAAAAGTTTCTTGTTATTTGATTCGTGTTTTCGGGTGGAGTTTTGAGGTAGATCTGTTGTGATTTGAAAGTACTAATGACCCTAAGTATTTAGGGAAAGAACTAGGGAAGATTGGATGGTTTAGAGATGAAAAACGAAGGAGAAAAGTTGGAATTTTCTTGGTAAAAAGGGTGGGGCGCTGCGCCAGCAAGCGCTCCCCAAAGCAGTGTCTGAAGTTTTGTCCTTGGGGCACCGCGCCAGCCAGCGCGCCCCAACATGTTCTCTGAAGTTTGGGGTCTGGCGTCCCACGCCTCTCAAAGCGCCAAGGACGCCAGTGCACCCCATTCTTCCCCCATATTTTCGTACTTGTTCCTAAGCGATATACCTATGTTTTCTAGTTGATTCCTACACTCTAAGGTACATCTAAACATCATGAAATCATCCATAAACATGAGATCGTGAACCTTGAATCCATAATTTAATTCAAGGAAAGTTAAGACTCAAATCTAGAAGTTAAGAAGCAAGTCAAAGCAAAGTTTCTTAAATATTTCAAGACTCTTTAACAATCTTTTAACTTTGTTTTAAGACTCAAGTTTTCAAGTTAAGCAAAGTGTAAAAGTTGAGTTCATTTCTCAAAAGTTATAAGGGAGCAAAGTATTCCCTAAGAGTTTATAAATGTTTTTACACATTTGAGCAAGAAAAGGGAACATTGATTTCAAGAGAGACTTTGGGCTAAGCTTTGAGTAATTATCTCAAATCAAAGAAAGAAAGTTTTTTAAAACCCTTATGAGATAAGTATATTTTGGGAGTAGTATTGAGCACCGATATGGGGATGCTATTTGATATTAACTCAAGTCTCCATAAACCATGTAGCCATCATGGGTAGTAAAGGATCATACTTTTTAGATGACTCCTTAAGATGCTTTTAGCATAGACTGGTGGATCCACTAAGTTAAGTAAGGTCCTATATCACGGCAAGGTATAGGATGGTCCTTGGGAAACATGAGGTAAAACGTTGTATCATCACTTAGGCTTAGAGTGGTGGTTGTTGGTTAGAGAATCTCCCACAAAAGTTATATTACTTTTATATATAAGTAAAGTTGAGTTTGGTATTGCTTTATCTTTAACGAACTAAGTTGTTTACACTATTTTACATGATTTATATATATATTGCATGTGTCTTATTGCTTTATATTGAGTTCAGTTATTAATGAGTTGTACAGAGCCAAGGTAAGTGTTTCTTCTGACTCTTTTCAAGCTTAAGTTGTTGTTTAGAATTCGAACTCGCATACTGGTACATTCAATTTATTGATGCTAGTTGGCCTGCATCGTCTTATGATGCAGACACAGGTAACCAAGATCAGCATCCAGTGCCTCGTTGATCCAGTTGAACACTCAGAGTCAGTGGTGAGTCTCATTGCATTCCGGAGGACTCTTGTATTCTCTTTTAGTCTTTCATTATTAGGATGTTGTGGGGGTCTGTCCCAACATCCATATCAGTATTATAGAGGCTTGATAGACAGTCAGACAGTAGTTATGAGTCTCTCATCTATGTATTTGCAGATAGTTTGTTTTGAGATAGAAGTTGCCAATTTGGCTAAGATGTTATCATTTAAACTATTACATGAGTTTATTTTGTTGAATTAAGTCTTCCGCTAAGTTAAGTAAGCAAGGCCAAGGGTTCGCTTGGGGCCAACAATGGTGTCTGAGTGCTGTCCACGTCCAGGGTGTAGCTCGGGGCATGACATACATGCATAAAAGTCCCATTTCGGCATCGCTGCCACCAATTTATATAGTACAGTGTGAATAATGTAAACACACAAGAGTACATTTAGTAATTAAATCAACACATCAACAAGTTACACAACATAACAAGACAAACCAATGTGATGCAATGAGATGATGAAATATTGATGGGATTATATGGTGGTAGCAAGGTCATCGCACAACATGTTGTATACACCTTCTTGAGCCTCTAGCTTCTAGACAAGGAAAAATGGGGGACTTGCAGTCCATATATCAATCTCAATATCTCAATGTCTCCATACCTTGCAACCTCAGCATGGTCAAAGATATAAGTAAGGTGTGGCATTTTCATTCTCAAATATATAATATTTTTGTACTTTTAGATATTTCCATGAACTAGAATATGTTGCATGAGGATGAATTTCACAACACAAATAACACAAGGACATAATCAGCTCATCAAGGATTCCAAATAGTATCAAGTTCTCAAACTCAAATGGTCATAAAATATATTCTCAAAGGTTAAGGGTAGTGGAGGAAACCATGTAATACCAACCTTTTGCCATTTAGAAAGCATTTTTGTTCATTTTTAAGGTGGTTCAATAATAAACTCAAACCCCTACTAGTGCATCTCCACATCAAATAGAAAGATATGGAACACGGCCGCTCTCTCGGGCAATTACTTAAATATCACATAATTCCCATGACAACTAGATGTCACTCAAGCCTCCATACAGCCTGAGCAACCAAAATTGGCATCATAAGAATTAAAACAAGAAGATCAATACCTACCAACCTCTAAAACACATATTACATCTTATTTCACAGTTGACTTCCTAAGAACTGGTTAATTACTCATCTCAGTCCAAAAGAGGGATAGCCAAACCTACCTAAAAGCTGAAACATAAATCAATCAACCCTATCGAAATACTTACTCAACCACACAATTACCACAACGATCCTCCACTATCAATAATGACAAAAGTTCATCAAATGAAGTCTAATGATACCCTTATTGATAGGATTTGAAATCAGGGTAAATAGTCAAAAAAATCACTTGGAAAATCGAAATGGTAAAATAAGATATTTTTTTTAGTTGAAAATCAAGTTCTACAGTTAAAGAGTAGATCGCGGTTGAAAAAACCCATTAAAACAAGCAAGAATCAAGCATCAAAACAAGAAATCACTTATTTTTTAATTTGGGGGAAGAAACTCGAAAACCCTCATTTGAAATCTTGGTTTTTAACTATTTTGGAAGATTTGATTAGACGAAAACGTTATAAAATTGATAAAGGAACTTACCGCACAAGTTTTTCTCAAAAAAATGTTTGCAAAGTCTCCCTCCGAAGCTCGGAATATGAATAAAATGGTGAAAGAAAGTGAATGTGATTAAAGGTAACTGTCTTAGCCAAAAAAAAAGGGTTGTTGACTTTCTGTTGACCACCTTTGACCGTTGACCACGCTTTGATCGAGTGTTGGCCATGGTCAACACCATCATTTTTTTTCATCTTATTAAAGTGTCCGAACGAACTTTTGGGATTCAATTGGAACATGATAAAAATAAACCAAATATAATATCCCACTAAATTTTATATTCTGGACTCAATAGAATCGACGCATCAAAAATGACATTGTTTTGACAGAAATACCCTCCCGGACCTCTTTTTAGGCTTAAAATACTTCTCCCCTAAATGCCCAAAACTCCACCAAAGGCCACAAAAATATTACCAACCACCTTCCTAGCTCACACTCGTTTTTCCGGACGTGATAGAACTTACAGAATTCCCATCTGAAACACGAAAGTCAAAAAATGATCAAAGTCAACCATATAATTGTAATTCAACTCAAAAAGGACCAAAATCATAAAAAACTCACCTGATCACATCAATAACCATACTAAGCACATAAATACTACGGGGAAGGGGAAAATTGTCATGTCACAATTACTAGCAGATTCACAAGAGAAGGAACAGTACAAGAACAAACACAATCGAAATAGAATATGTACTATATAGTTCCCTATTTCCTCATACAACAAAGTTATTGACGATAGAAAAATAAAGATGTGTATAAGATAAACTTTTTGAGGACCTCATTTTCCTATCAAAAAATATCAACGTAAAATTCAAACGATTTCGGAAGAACTATAAAGTCAACAAAATTTCCCCATCTATTGCTACCTTAACATATTTTATTCCCCTCCATCCTAATGCCACTTTTTACTAGGTCATATTTTTGAGCTACCTTGAGAAATAATACTTTATATACAAGTAACTAGAATCTTGCATAGAAGTTCTATACATGCTTAGGCAAAATGAAAGCAATCTGATTCAAACACCACCGACATAGAATTCATTATACTTATTATAATATTACCCTAATTAGTTGATTGATGTTTAAATTTAAAATACTATATTTCTCAACAATGAAGTACTATGGCAAGGGAAACATAATTTACTTATTGATTTGATTAAACAACACTACTAATATTATGTACTTGCAATAAAAAGGGTGGTAGTTTCTCATAAATTACAAGTGTTCTGGGTCACTATTAAACCAAGTACGTACCGTTGTTTGTTTCCTTAATATAAAAAGAAGGAAAAATTTTGCATCCCAAAAACCCAAAAATTCTCCTCTTTTTCTAAAATTTAAAAAAAACAACAATTTTCTCTACGAAGAAATGAGTGATCTGAAGACCAAATTCTTGGAGGCTTACAATGTACTGAAATCTGAACTTCTTAAGGATCCACATATCAAGTTTACTGATGATGGAAAGTAAACTCGAAATTTGAATCATTACAAATGTCGGATTTAAGCAATTTGTAAATCTCCAAGAACTTGGGCTTCAGATACCTCATTTTTTCACACAAAAATTTTGATTTTTTTTTATTATATAATTTTAGATAAAGGGGAGAATTTTGGGGTTTTGGGGATGCAATGAATTTTGTCCTTTTCATATATAAGAAACAAACATCGATGTATTTAGTTTCCAATGACAATGAGCACATGTAATTTATGAGAATCAATCTCCCTTTTGTTGCAAGTACATAATATTAGTGTTATTAATTGTTGAATCAAATAAATAATTCAATTATGTATAACTTGCCATTGTACTTCATTGTTGAGTAATAGATTCTTTTAATGTTAGCCATCAATCCAATAATTATGGGAATATAATAAATAGTACAATGAATTTTAGGGTTACCTACTTTAGAAAGTAAATGACTATTCCAACTTTCTCTTATGAGATCAAGATTCTTCACAAGTGTATAAACGCTAGCGTAAAACTAATTTCAAGTGTGCTTAATTTAACATGTACATATGTAATCACTTTAAAAGGCTTACTTAAGACAAATGATCTATTTGACAGGTCTGTTACCAAACCAATTAGGCCCCAAAAATTGAGGGGCCTAATTAAATTTTTTCAACAATTGGTTATAAACTTTTTTAAAAAAATAAATAAATTAAGTACTATTTGAAGAAAAACAAACTTATCATATGTGAGGAAAGAGTTACAAGAACAAGGGGTATGTCGATTCCCCAGATTTTCTGGCTTCCCTTTCCCTCAAACAACTACTCTTTTTGTTCCCAAAATAGATATACAATCCAATTTGGTAAATCTTGAGTAATATATCTCAAGAAAATTAAATGAATTGGATATAAAATTAATTGAAAAACAATATTAGAAAAAATCTAATATGAAAAAATTATTCACAATTTTGCATCTTATAGAGCTATAAGAATAGATTGTTTAAAACAAGGGCTTCATTAGATTTTAACTTTCTCTACTAATGTATTTGAGTCATCCCTACTAATTGGGTGAATAAATAAGACGAGCTCAAAAAAGTATCAACAAAGGAACTATTGATTCAAATAATTGACTATCAATTAATTATATATGACATGAATCAAACAATTTCTCAAAACGAAAAACTTTAACCCACGTAAAAAAAAGAACGAACAAATATCAAAGCACATGGTGGAGATTGAAAAATGAAACAAAGCAAGAAATATTTACTATCAATTTTACCACAAAGCTAGAACACGAGAGACATTAAAACAATAGATTTACAATATTTTTTACAAAATGAAAATTCATATATATATATATATATATATAATTCAAATATAAGACATTACCATTTTCAAGTATTTCAAATGCAATCCCCTGTTTGCTAAAATCTCCAATGCTAAAATCTCTCGGATCAAATGCAAGGCCAGAAATGAAAATGAAATAATTAGAAATCAAACTAGACAAGAGGTTCAGTTTAGGTTTAATCCAATGAGAAAAGGGAAAAGAAAGGTATCTCACTCACAGCATGAAAACTAATTATGGGAGAAAAAATCAAATAGAGCACAAAATAATATAAGAAAAAATATAATTTGATGAGTGAGAGAAAGAGAAAGCTCAACGAGTTTTATACTAGTAGGATGAGTGATCCTATACAATGTGGTCTATTGAGAAAAGTATTCTACGTTTGTCTAGATTTACCAAATGAGTCAAGGAAAAATGATCTTAGCCGTTATTTTGGTAGACATTGAAGACCGGCTAAAATAGGAAAAAGAGTAAAAGAATTGATTATTTTTATTTTTTTGTCTTGTGTTACTAAATATAAAGTCAAAGATTAGTTAATGGAAAAATATTCATGTATAGAATTATTTTGTTCAAAGTTACTTGATCACACTTATTTGGAAAATTTAAATTTGATTCACTAACAGTTTTAAGATGTAGTAGTAAAAAATTATCTATAAATGGTCATTTTATCCAAAATTACTATATCACCCTTATATTTAAGAATTCAAATTGTATTTCTTCACAATATAAAAATATTTAACATAATCAAATATATGTTGAGATTTCGTAAGGTTCCATTATTATTAGAGAAGACACATTGACTTTCAAATGACACCAACAATAGATTATTAATTATTATAAGATCTGAAAAGTAAATAAATGATATTTAGATTTAAAAAAATTGAGGTTTTGAATCTATGTTACTTTATATATTTGATCCTATTTTAACAATATAGTAATATTTTACGATAAAGAGCTTTATTTTAACCTCGTAGAGGAAGAGAGGTTGTTTCAGAAAGACCTTCGATTCAGATGCAGCAATTCTAGATATAAAGAAGACAATATATCGAGTCTCAAGGAAGCAGTGCAAAGTCTATCGAAGGAAACAACAACTACAATAAAATAGTGCAATAACCAAGACATGATACACAATATTGAATATACTAGGATAGAAAATTGAAATCAATAATGATTAATATAAAAAAATAAGAACTACAACAAAACTACTAGTTCAATGTCAAATACGAACCACCCTAATGAAAGAAACACTACACTACCTGGTAACCTTCTGCCCTAAGACGTGTCCTCCACACCCTCCAATCTAAAGTCATTTCTTTTGTAATTTGACGCTGAGCAATATCTTGTTTTATGACCATGATGCTCAAATGATAACATAATGCCTTCCTATCATCTTCTATGACTCTTTTACTATTGGCTAAAATAAAATTGAATAGATCAAACTAAATAAATCAAAAAAGTTTAAATTTGAATTATACCAAATTAGATTTATTAGATTTATTTTAGTAACAATCTAAGTACTTTATAATCATGGAAAATGTGTGATTTGTTCCATGCTTTGAAACTTGTTTCCTAAATCAAAATTATAATTTAAAACACTTGTTATTTTTCCTAATCATTTATATATTTAAAGACAAAATTGAAACTATTCTCAACCTCATATTTTAAAATGTGTTGACAAATGAGATAATGTAATTTAAAAATTAGCTAATTAGGTAAAAATGAGTTAATTTTACTGTTCAGTTCTTTTTCGGTTTTAGAGGATAATTAGAATGTGCCCTCTTAAAGGAATAGTACTGTTAAACCATTTTATTATAAAGGATCTTGAATATATATAGTGGACGTTTTGGGTGACATAAAATAATGAAATTTAGAAGGAAAAAATAGTACTCTCCTCCATCTCATTTTATGTAGTGCTATTTGCCTTAGCACGGTATTTAAAAATAATATGGAAATTTGTAACGACCTATTTCCATCGTTATGAAAATGCCAATGTGGAAAAAATTTGGGCCTGAAAACTTCCGAGTAGTAACTTGGAAATTTCTTGCATAAGCCAGACTTGGACAAAATCTGAGTCAGGTTAGGTCTAGGGAAATCTGGTAATGGATGGGGGACTTAATTATGATTTTTATCACATGAGTGGATAGCCAAGATGTTAAGGAGCGTGTACGGCTTTACGGAATTGAATTCGGGCGAATAGAACTCCTGAAACTAATCTTGGCATGAAAGGGTAGTTTTAGAACGTCCTGGTTTGAAGGTATATTGTGAAATGGAAGCTTGGAACTCAAATTCTGAGGTTATGTCTCCGTGCAAGCCGTGGGGGAGGGATTAATCCCACCAGGGCGGGGCTGCTGTAACGGGATCGCCGTGGCGGGTTAGTCACGATTTAAGACGGGGAAAAACCCCAATTTTGTTATTTTCTGCAAAACTAAGTTCTTAAGAGCTAAGGGACGACCAAGGGTGATTCTTGATAATTTTCCATGTTTTCTCTCGCTAAAGGTAAGTTGATTACTCCCCTAATCCGTATTTCGATTCCTAGAACTTAGAATCTTGGGTAATTATCGTTGAGAGAGGGTTTTGGCTTGAAGTTAATGGTGGGAAAATGCCCTAGTTAAACATTAGGATCATGGGTTTGGTCTTCGGTTAATAAGTTTGTTATAATCCAGGTAAATTAGACTTTGCGTAAATTAGTTGTTTATAGACCAAGAACAAGCTGAAAGACTTCGGAAAGGGAAGGCTCAAGTGTCTTAGGAGTATTCCAGCTTGGTTTCGAGGTAGGTGATGGTTTGATTTCTTGTTGTATGATATATGCTGGATAATTAGTTCGTTATATGCGTGCATGTATGTTAATAGGGAATTGTGAATCAAATCTAATGAAACGATTATGTGTGAACAATACATGTCATGAACCTATTCCTTGATTGTATGATTATAAGTATTGTTCATTATGGATGTGATTGTGTCACGACCCAATCCGCCGGGCCGTGCGGACACGTACTCTAACACCTAAGTAGGAGAACCCTCGATTTCCAAATAGTTAAAGACATGCGGAAGATTAAGAAAACTGGAGATAAAATAACATTCATGAGAGTTTTATAAAATAAAGAATTTTTCAATGATTCAAGTTAAGACTTGTAAAGTAATTAAAACCCCAGGGATCTAGTCTAAACAGGTACAGGATCTTCTAAGATTACAAGGTAGAAAATACAGTAACAAATGACACAGCTCCCACCATACGAAAGGAAGAGTAGAAGCTATTGGAGATTGTCTTCGTCTTCACCTATGAAACATCACTGAACCTGCAACTAGACTATGCCAAAAGGCATACCAAGAGTAGGTTCAGTACAAACCACACGTACTGGTAGGCATCATCAGTCAACCCGATACCCACCGCATAATATAAAGTAATCAACCAGCAGAAAACACGCAATAAGAAAGTAAACCCATCAACCTATGTACTCCTGCCTTTGCCTTTCCCATATACCTTAAAATACACTAGCACCATTTACTCTAACCCCCTGCTCACTCTGATCTGGATCATAGCTGAACTATTATCTCTCATAGAAGAGTCCCCGAATACAACCACTACAAATTAGGACGATCACTCACGATGCACCCATACTTCTTTCACATCACAACACAACCCTTGACTCCATAGTGCATTCCATCAAGGCTCGCTAAACATATAAATATGAGTTCCCTTCCCAAGGTAGAGTCGAACTACTAATTAGATCATAAACCTACTCTACTCCTCGTTATTTAAGAACGTAGACAGCCCATCTAACCATATTCTATAATAATACATGAACCCTCGGTCTATTCTCACCAGTCCACATACCGGTGGGCTCACTATATCTAAATCAATCCCAAAAACTAGATATAATCAATTAAATTACAACATGGTAAACCCACCTATACAAGATGCATAAATCTGTTACGACTCAAGGGTACCCCTAGATGTGACAATGCGTATAGAACCCCGAAGGATTACATACAATCCACTTAGCATATAATAACATAA
Organism: Solanum tuberosum; assembly: GCF_000226075.1. Lineage (NCBI taxonomy): Eukaryota > Viridiplantae > Streptophyta > Magnoliopsida > Solanales > Solanaceae > Solanum > Solanum tuberosum. Next base: position 271,678 of record NW_006239112.1, on the reverse strand, counting down.
AGTAATAGGACAATAAAGAGCAAGAAACATTTCCAAATCTTAAAAAGTTTTTCATAAAAGAAACCAGAAGTCTAGACATTTGTCTCATTATAGCCATCTATTACAATACTGAATGAAATAAGGCCTAGCCCATACATCACGTCCACAAAGGATATACAATAATTGGAAACTAAAAACAATAACTCCGTCCTCGGACCATGAGCACTCACCAAGCTCAGGAAGATATCAAGTCCAAGCTCTAGCCACTAGAATGGAAACCCTGTCTGTCGGACCCTACATTAGGGAACAATGTAGACAAAAGTATGCGTTAGTACAAAAATGCACTAACTATGATAACTATGCATAAAAACATTAAAACATGCAAAAAGGGACATTTTATTTCAAAGCATGCAATTTGCCAAGTTTAAACATCATACAAGAGATTAGAAGTTAAAAGTCATGGTCATGGACAACATAAGTCAACATCATCTTTAAAATCTTTGAACTCATATACAAAGGCTTCTTGAGTAACCATAGTTCATTATTCATGTTCTTATTGTGGGAGAATTAGCCTTAACCGACATAGAGACCATCTCAGCTAAAACATGATCACCCAGTGTCTCCCACACCGAAAAGGGTTGTTCTACTTGCCTAAGGTAGAACCATGAACTTCTAGCTTAAGTGGATCCACTAGCTAATTAACCTATGGGGGCACATAGTTATGGGATAAGTAGATTGCTACTAGAAACCCGACCTCTACTAACGGGAGAGTTTCCATCTCATGAGACTCTTCTAGAAACCCGACATCTACTAACAGGAGAGTTTCCATCTCATTGTCAATATCCACTAGGTGCTAATCATAATTCAAATAGAGTACTTATTAAGTCTTACTTAACTCATGTCTCATGGAAGGATGTCCTTGACAACCAATCTAAACTAGTTCATTAGGATATCTCTTATTCATTGATTCAATTATGTGAGAATAGCCTTTCAACCTAAGAATCCTTTCTATGTGATAAAACCTTTCACATCATGGTTGTAAGTGTTTCATGAGAATAACCTTTCAACAACACAATCAATATTGGCACTTTACTCTCAAAGCACCCTCATAGCATTTACATAAATTTCATAAGATCATGCATAAACTCATACTTTGGCCTTCCAAGATTCAAAGCTACTTTCAATCACCAGATCTAGAATTCAAGCATTAGGTAGGGATTTCATCATAAACTTCATGTAATTCTATTACTTCATGCTTTAGATTATAAAAACTCTTCTTTCATACTCAACAACCCACATTATGAGATCATAATTTGGAAATCATAAGGGTTTTCATGGGTTCATAGCGATAACATAATGAAAGCATTGTAATTCATCAATTCATGCATATTTAGATATAATTAAACCATTAAAATCAATAATCAAAAGTACCCATGGTGAATGAAGAAAACCCTAGCTAATTGGGGATCATTTGAAATAGAGGAAATTGGGGACTTGATGGGTGAAAGGAATCCATGGATGAAAGCTATCATACCTCAAGTCCAATTGCCTATCTTCAATGGAGAATTTGGATCCTTAGATTCAAACCCTAGCTGAATCTTCTTCTTCTTCAAGTGCTAAAGAGATAATATTTGAGAGGAGGTTTTGATTTTCTTTTGGGAATTTGGAAGAATGAATTGAATGGGTCTAACTTGGGTTAAAAAGGCTTATATAGGCGTTCTAAATGTAGAAAAAATGACATAGTATAAGAACAAATAAATTAGCAAAAGACCCAATTACCTCCCAAAAAATAACTTCTAGGTGACCATTCACGAACCCCAGTCGATGGACTGTGGTTTGACTATGGCGCGTCTTGGTAGACCGTTAGTCGTTGTCAGAAACATTGGAGTTTGGGGTCTCTAACCACGGAACCCTGACCACCGACTGTCGTCTGACCTAAGGTTGGTGGGTCGTGTCATGGTCCTGGACCCCTCAGACCTTTACCAGGCAGGCCAACCACGGACCACACCTACGGTCCGTGGTCCACTCCACGAGCCGTGGGTGGCCGGCGTTGTCTAGCACGCACAACTTTCTGGAAACTTGTTATTTGGTCTTTTTTCCTACTGGGTGTTACTAAATAAATTATCTTTTAAGGTTCATACAATTTCCAATATCCATGACAAGTAGACATAAAAATAATAATCACAAGTGGTTCTCTCATGGAACCGACACCCAAACTATTAGTGTGTCGGAACGTGACATCTGATCCAATATATATGTGTCAGAACGTGACACCCGGTCCAATATATGTATCGGAACGTGACACCCAATCCAATATATGTGTTGGAATGTGACATCTGATCCAATATATGTGTTGGAACGTGATACCCGATCAAATATGTGTCTGAACGTGACACTCGATCCAATAGATGTGTCGAAAGGTGACACCCACTCCAGTCAGCACAACCACAGTCACAGTCACATCTATAAGTAACAATACTCATTATCATACAATCAAGTAATAGGTTCATGGCATGTGATTATTCATATACATATACTCTTTTGCATTAGATTCGGTTTACATTCCTCGTTCTCATAGAAGCATGCATACAACAAAGCCATTAACCGGCAGATATCACACAAACAAGAAATCAAACCATCACCTAACCTTAGCTCACAAGATGAGACTTTTCCTCACGATACAAGTCATATTTAAAAACTAGGGTACATGTAAAATCCTCTTTTTTCAATGCCGGAAGGCCTACGCATGAATTCTACCATCAATTAGCAATATACTACACAGCGAGCATGAATTTACTACTACTCAAGTAAATAAAGTTAGCCTACCTGGGCGCCAAGCAGATGCATCAAATTATGGCTCTAATCCTGGTTTCTGGACCTCGAAACGATAGATTTGACCGCGAATCCACAAGCTTTCATCATCCTTGCGCTAGAAATCTCTTCTTCCTTTTTTCCTAAGCCTAGAGCAGCCTTTTTAGGGTTTCTGGGGCGATCATCGCCTCTTTTTGGTGTTTTGGGAAAATGAAGAAAATAAGAATTCCTGTCATTGAAATTCTGCCCTCGACCTTCCCGCTCTAGGGCTCCCTGTCCCGCTGGAGCACCGCCGCCCTAGCGGCATCTATCCCGCTTTAGCGGGATGATGGACCTAGTTCCCCGATGTTTTCCCTTTCCTAAATAACGACAGTTTGGGCCGTTACAATAAATACCTATTTACCCCTTGTTCATCCCCGAACAACTAGCGAAGGGATAAGCATGAGCCCTTTTTGGGCTGTTGTAGTGGGATTCTTTCTCGTCGTGGCGGGGGATCGAAAATAGTAAGAACGGTGGAAAGGGAAATGGTGTCCCCATTTCCTCCTTTTACCTTTAAAAAATTCCCAAAACTCTCTCCAATGCTTTGCTCTGAACGTCAATCTTAAGGTAGTGCTCTGTCTCCTTACTCTATTTACTTAAATACTTACTTGACAACGTTTGCATGACACTAAACGATTAGTTAGAATGACCTTGTGGTAGTTTTTTGAAAATGAAAAATAGGTTGCTTGATTTGCTAGAAAAACGTAGCATGGACACTTCCCTTATGTCACAACTTTTCCACGACGTTCTGAGCATAAGTATTTCTTAGAAATATGGTTGAAACAATTCCAAAAAAGGTGGGGGAAGTTGCATAGTTTCTTGGTGTAAATCTCATATTCGAGCATCATTTAGGGGTTTATTTGCTATAATAGTTTCATATTTAGGTACTAGGGTACTTGAGATACTCTCATCTCACGAAAATTGTGTTAAAAAGAGGTTTGGGGTGAAGGGGCACCATGATCGCGCCCTAGAGTTCATCCCAGATGAAGGCTGCTCTGGCAGTCTCCATCCTGTTGTGGCAGCCTCTTTCATCTTGTTGTGGCGGATTTAGCGGGGCAATGGCCCCTTGCCACTCCAGTTAGAAATTTTTATTTTCCTTAGTCAGATACTGCCTAATCCCAGCCCAGCCCCCACTATCCGGTGCTCGTGTGGAGGAGGACCCGGCGGCCGTCCAGAGGAGATTGAGAGGTTCTTATCCTAGTGCCTCGACTCCAGTTCCACCCTCCACTTCCCTCGAGGTTGAGATTCTCCACCGCCAACTGCGATTTGAGAGGAAGAAGGGTCTAGAGAGGGATCGTCTAATGGGCCAGATGTGGAAGGACATTAAGGTCATTTTATCTTGCGTCGCCTCTAGAGGAAGCTTCTCCGGCTCGAGCCGAAGGACTTTCGGGAGTTTCCCTGGTTAAGAGAGGCATGGACTGGTGAAACAGCCCAGAGTACCTAGAATCTGGTAGCGACACTTCTTATCCCCAGGGATTCTGATTTGGTTTTACCCCTCTTGGGCATGTAATGAACACAAATTCTATTTCTCCTTTGTTTTTCCTTACATTTTTGTAAGCACATGGATGCTGGGTTTTGCTATTTTCATAGCCAATAATTAAATGCTAGGTGGTATAACTTACTAGTCTTATTGTTGAGCACTGACTTGACTTCGGAACTAAGTCCATGCACACTTCGAGGTCTATAGGAGAACTAGGGATAAAACAGGGGAGACATGGCTGAGATTTTGTCTCACCCTGACCCGCTCTAGCAGGGTAATTTTGGCTCTGGTGGGAATAATCCTGCCCCAGCGGCTCTTGGGGGTCTTCCTCGTTTTCTAAAGTTTCCAGAGCAACAATTTCCTGGGGGTATTTGCCATTTTCTAAAGTTTTTATTGACTCCCAGGGCAATAACAAGTATCTAGGATAACCTTTCTTATCTAAGATAGTCATTGCTCACCCTGAGTCAACTCAACGATAGACACACCCGAACCCTTTGCCATAATCTTGACACAATAAACAGGCACATCCCCAGAATGTGTCTATTAATCACACAGTTAAAAAATCAATTCAAACACATGTCAAAGGAACCTTTCATAACCACAAATTCTTCTATTATGCAATAATGACCCCTTTCCTTACACGTTTTCTCGACAAATCCTGATTGTCCTGAAATCGTAGTTTCCTTACTGCCATAAGTCGTTCTTTTTCCTTACCCTCTTTATCAATGGTAAGACAATACACAGTTAAAGTTGCACTCCCTCACGTAAGCATATAATAGCTCACATAATTTCAACAGCTGGGCAAGTATAGTGCACACTTCCAAATTTAGACAGACAATACTGTGTGAAAAATCACATCATAGCATCCAAACAAATACCTTTCACACCAGTATTCATTACAGATAATATATGCACACATTCACGGTTTCAAGCTACTACTCACAGAAAAGTCCAAATTATTGATTAATTCACTCCATAGATGATCATTACTGATCATCCATGCATTTATACTGCCCCTAAGGTAAGATACCAGTTGGAACCTTCTCAGTTCTAATTTACCTTGCTTGAGTCCCTTAAGCCGTGACTACGGCGTCCAATTCACTTTGATGAGATACCTATTAGAATTGGAAGATACCAATTGGACTCAAGACATACGACAAGTGACAACTCACATGAAAGGAGAGAAGAAATGGAACGACTTCCTAGAATGTTGCATAGCTTCCTGAAGATTAGATGTGGACTTCAACACACCAATCCGCATGAGTCTATTCCACATTTTCCCTTGTATTGAGAGACCGGTAACCTAGGCTCTAATACCAATTTGTCACGACCCAATCCACCGGGCCATGCAGGCACCTACTCTACCACCTAAGTAGGAGAACCCTCGATTCCCAAATAGTTAAAGACATACGTAAGACTAAGAAAAGTGGAGATAAATAACATTAATGATATTTTTATAAAATAAAGAGTTTTCAACGATTCAAGTTAAAACTTGTAAAGTAATTAACACCCATGGATCTAGTCTAAATAGGTACAAGAGCTTCTAAGATTACAAGGTAGAAAATATAGTAACAAATGACACAACTCCTACCACAGGAAAGGAAGAGTAGAAGCTGTTGGAGACTGTTTTCGTCTTCACCTATGAAATATCACTGACGTTGCAACCCGACTATGCCAAAAGTCATAGAAAAAGTACTATCAGTACAAAGCACACGTACTGGTAGGCATCATCGGTCAACCCGATACCCACCGCATAATATAAAGTAATCAACTAACAGAAAACACGCAATAAGAAAGTACACCCCTCAACCTTTGTACTCTGCCTTTGCCTTTCCCATATACCTTAAAACATACTAGCACTATTTACACTAACCCCTTATTCACTCTGATCTGGATCATAGCTTAACCATTCTCTCTCATAGAAGAGTCCCCGAATACAATAACTACCAATTAGGATGATCACTCACAACGCACCCATGCTTCTTTCACATCACTACACAACCCTTGACCCCATAGTGCATTCCATCAAGGCTTGCTAACCATTTAAATACAAATCCCCTTCCCAAGGTAGAGTCTAACTACTAATTAGATCATAACCCTACTCTACTCCTCACTATTTAAGAACTCAGACAACCTCTCTAACCCTATTTCATAATGACACCTAGACCCTCGGTCTTTTCTCACTAGTCCACATATCGGTGGGCTCGCTCATTCTAAATCAATCCCAATAACTAGATATAATCCATTAAATTACAACACGGTAAACCCGCTTATACAAGATGCATAAATCAATTATCTTTTAAGGGTACATAGAATTTCCAATATACATGACAAGTAGACATAAACATAATAATCATAAGTGATTCTCTCATGGAACCCACACCTAAACTGTTAGTGTGTCGAAACGTATGTGTCCGATCGTGACACCCGGTCCAAAGTATGTGTCGAAACGTGACACTTGATCCAATATATATGTCAGAACATGACATCCGATCCAATAGATATGTTGAATGTGACACTGGATCCAGTCAGCACAACCACAATCATAATCACATCCATATGGAACAATACTCATTATCTTACAATCAAGTAATAGGTTCATGGCATGTGATTATTCATATACATATACGCATTTGCATTAGATTTGATTTTTATAACTCGTTCTCATACATTTATGCATATAACGAAGCCATTAACCGACATATATCTCACAAACAAGAAATCAAATCATCATCTTACCCTAGCTCAGAAGACGAGATTTTTCCTCATGATACACATTATCTTTAGCAACTAGGGTACATGTACAATCCTCCCTTTTCAATGCCAGAAGTCCTACGTATGAATTCTACCGTTAATTAGAAATACACTACGCAGCGAGCACAAATTTACTACTACTCAAGTAAATAAACCTAGCCTACCTGGGAGCCAAGAAGTTGCATAGGCTAATGGCTCCAATCCTGGTTTTCGGACCTCGAGACGGTGGATTTGACCATGAATCTGCAGGCTATCATCATCCTTGTGCTAGAAATCTCTTCCTCTTTCTTTCCCAAGCCTAAAGCAACCTTTTGAGGGTTTCTAGGGTGATCATTGCCTCTTTTTGGTATTTTGGGGAAAAGGAGAAAATAAGAATTCGCGCATCTAAGTTCTTCCCCCGACCTTCCCGCTTTGGCGCTTTCTGTCCTGCAGGAGCGTCTCCGCCTTAGCGGCATCTGTTCCACTCTGGCAGGATGATGGGCCCAGTTCTCCAAACATTTTTCCTTTCCTAAATAATGACGGTTCGGGTCGTTACAGTTTTCGACTGGGGTTGTGCTAACTGGATCGGTTGTCACGTTTTGACACATATATTAGAACAGGTGTCATGTTTTGACACATATTTGATGGGGTGTCATGTTTCGACACATGTATATTGGATCGGGTGTCACTTGTCGATACACTAACAGTTTGGGTGTGGATTCAATGAGAGGACCACTTGTGATGATTTTGTTCATAGCTAATTGTCATTGAAATTGGGAAATTATATGTTCCTCCTTAAATGATAACGGAATTATGCTCTTTGTATATGTGTGCTCACTACATTGTAACTTTTTGTGTATATTGTGCTTACGGGAGTAGTTGTGTGATCCTACCAGTGCATTGTAGTTTTCTGTACTGATACTACACTTGCTCTTTCTTTTTTACTACAAGGAATCTTTAGGCGGCTACAGACAGACCTCGGTTAGGAGATCTTTGACCGCGACCGAATTCAAGGGTAAGCCAGTTCTTTCAGGCTGCCATGGATCCTTCTCTTGTTTAGTCCACTCTTTTCGGACTAAACTATTTGTTTAGGCTGTTTATGTTTAACTTTCGGGGTTGCACCCCTTTTCGTAGACTTGTTGGTTAACAGAGTTTTGGTACAATGACATTTAGTTCTAGGGGTTGAATTTTCACAAATAGTTGTTGGTTTAGACCTTCGGAGTTTATGGGAACTCCGTATTTTATTTAGTCATTTAAACCTTCTTCCGTATCTTTAAATACTTTAGTTTCTTAAAACTTCTTAGTTGAGTTGTAGTAATGGTTCTCCCACAAGAGGGTTAGTATGGGTGTTAATCACGATGGTCTGGGTCGTGACAAAGTTGTATCAGAGCCCTAGGTTCGTTAATCTCATTGTACCAAAATGAGTCTAGTAAAGTCTTAAAGAACGGTAAGGAGACATCAATATTTTTTCTTCGAGAGGCTATAGGACTTTATGAAATCTCTCTATCTTATATTCTCTTTTTGTGGTATGACTGGATTCCAATTGGTAACTGGTGATCCAAATTAGTATCTAATCACTTTCACTCTTTTGTCAATGGATGGTTAACACGCGATACAACAACGTTAGGCTGTAACTCCCATCAATGAGCTAGCAGAGGAGTCCGCAGCTAGAGGCTGTGGTAGAGGTAGGGGTAGGGAAAGAGGAAGGGGCAGAGGCTGAGGAAGATTGGCACCCGTCAGAGGTGGAGCCCCAGCTAAGAATGTTCCTTAGGGAGAGGTCCCTCATGCACCCCAATAAAGGGTAGAAGAGAATGTGGAGATCAAAGACGAGGAGGATGTTGGACCAGAGGAGGGTGCACCGGCTAGGAATACCAGCATTCCTCCCTTAGACCCAGTGTTAGCTAAGCAAATCATTTCTTTTCTGGATGGGTTGGTCGGCCTAGGAGTCCTTCCAACCGTACAAGCTGCTCAACCTCCGATCAACCGCCCCGTAACTGCTACTATCCCAGGGTGGATGGAGCATTAGGCACTAATGCCTTTTTTCGTCCGCTATTAGGTCCTGTGATGACTAGTACTGAGCATGACATGTTGACTAAGTTTTTGAAGTTGAAGTCACCTGTGTTCCATGGTTCTGAGAGCGAGGATGCCTATGAGTTCATTCCGGATTGCTATGAGAGGTTTCACAAGTTAGGCATTGTACACTAGCATGGAGTAGAATTAAGGAACTTTTAGCTTCAAGGTGAGACAAAGCAGTGGTGGAGGGGCTATGTGGAATGCAGGTCGCCAGTCTTGTCCCCTCTCACTTGGATGTAGTTTTATGCTCTGTTCCTGGAGAAGTATGTGCCCCGGACTTTGCGGGACCGAAAGAATGATGAGTTTATGGATTTAGAGCAAGGTGGTATGACTATAGCTACCTATGAGGCGAAGTTACATACTTGTCTAGATATGCTACCCAGTTGGTCCCCTACAGAGAACGAGAGGATTCATCTATTTGTCAAGGGATTGAACCCTGAGTTGCAAGTATTGTCTGTTCACATGACCTCTGCAGGTAAATGTTTTAATGAGGTGACTGACTTTGTGTAGAAAGTGGAAGGAGTTAGACTTGATGGGCAGGCCAAGGCCTTGGCTAAGAGGCCTAAGAGAACAGGTAACTTTCATGGTTCTTACTCCAGAGGTTCAGGTAGGCCGATAATTGCAGCCCAGCCATTTCAGTCAGCCCTGCTGCTTCTACAGGTAGCTACTCGAGAACTCTACAGCAAAATTCCATTCAGGATAGTCAGGGATCCGCACCTGCGTCAGACAGCAGGCCATCTTTTGACTACAGTATTTACAATTTTGGAGAACCTAGGCATATGAGGAGGGATTGTCCCCATCCGTGCATGTCTGACCCCATGCAGCAACAGGCTAGAGCAGTGGTACCAGCAGGAAGCGGTAGTAATGGCAGAGGATGTCCACATGGTGGAAGAGGAGGAAATTTGTGAGGTCGTGGAGGCTGGGGAAATGGTAATGCAGGTAGAGGATAAGTGCAGCCAGGTAAGGAGGTTTCCCATCAAGATGACAGGGCTCAGTTTAATGCCTTTCCGGGTAAGACTGCGGTTGAGGTGTATAATGAAGTGATCACAGGTACTATTCTTGTCTGTGACCGAATGGCTACTGTTTTGTTTGATCTAGGTTCTACTTTTTCATATGAGTCAATTCAATTTGCCTTGGAATTTGAGGCGGTATGTGATGTGCTTGATTCCCTCATCCATGTTTCTTCCCCAGTTGGAGAGTGTCATAGTCACCAATGTGTATCGCGCTTGTCTTATTTTCTTTATAGGTTTTCAGACTTGGGTTGACTTGGTTATTTTGGATATGACTGACTTTGATATAATCTTAGACATGACTTTGTTGTCCCTCTATTATGCTATGCTTAATTGTAATGCTAAGTCTACGACTCTAGAGATCCTGGGTAGGGAAAAGTTAGAGTGGGAAGGGGTATATAAGCCTAAGCCAGCTAAGGTGAATCTTTCATTCGGGCTAGAAAATTGGTGGGGAATGGGTGTTTGGCTTATCTGGCTCATATTCGGGATGTTGATGTTGACTCTCCCTCTGTTGAGTCTATTCATGTAGTGTCTGAATTCAAGGAAGTGTTTCCTACCAATTTGCCTGCTATGCCTCTAGTTAGGGATATAGATTTCTGCATTGACTTGGAACCAGACACTCTCCCCATCTCCAGTCCTCCTTATCGCATGACTCCGGCAGAAATAAAAGAGCTTAAAGCTCAAATCCAGGAGCTTCTTGATAAAGGTTTCATCCATCCTAGTGCCTCCCCGTGGGGTTCTCCTGTCTTGTTTGTTAAGAAGATGGATGGTATTATGAGGATGTGCATAGACTACCGGCAGTTGAATACGGTCACCATTCGAAATAAGTATATGTTGCCTCGAATAGATGATTTTTTGAATAATTGCAGGGTGCGTCAGTTTTCTCTAAGATTAATCTAAGGTCCGCTTACCATCAGTTAAATATTAGGACTGAGGATGTACCCAAAACGGCATTTAGGACCCGATATGGGCACTGTGAATTTTTAGTGATGTCGTTTAGGTTGGCCAATGTGCCTGCAGCCTTCATTAGTTTGATGAATGGTGTGGTTAAACCATTCCAGGATTATTTTGTCATTATATTTGTTGATGACATTTTGGTTTATTCAAAGAGTAAGGAAGAGCATGCCGACCATCTTCGTATTATTTTGGGCGTTCTTGGAAAACAGGAGTTGTATGCCAAATTTTCCAAGTGTGAGTTTTGGTTGACTTCAGTTGCCTTCTTGGGGCATGTGGTTTCAAATGAAGGGATAATGGTAGATCCTCAAAATATCGAAGTAGCCAAGAATTGGGTCCGGCCTGGCTCTGTGACTGAAGTTAGGAGTTTCGTGGGGCTCGCCAGCTACTATCGTCGGTTTGTGAATATGTTTGCTTCTATCGCAATGCATTTTACAAGGTTGACTAAAAAGAAGGTGCCTTTCAAGTGGACTGACAAATGTGAAGAGCGTTTTCATAAGCTCAAGACTCTTCTAACCACAGAACGTATTATGACCTTGCCGGTGGAAGGTTAAGATATCATTATTTATTGTGATGATTCGCATTCGGGCATCGGTGTTGTGTTGATGTAGAAAAGAAATGTCATAGCTTATGCATCACGACAGCTGAAGGTGCATGAAAAAAATGTCACATTCCGACACATGTATATCGGATCGGGTGTCACGTTCTGACACATTAACAGTTTGGGTGTGGGTTCCATGAGAGGACCACTTGTGAATTTCGTTCATAGCTAATTGTCATTGAAATTTGGAAATTGTATGTTGCTCCTAAAATGATAACTGAATTATGTTTTCTATATATGTGTGCCTACTGCGTTGTAAATGCTTGTGTATATTGTGCTTATGGGAGCATCTGCGTGATCCTACGAGTACACCGTGGTTTCGTGTACTGATACTACACTTGCTCTTTTTTTTTTAGTAGATGGCATCTTCAGGCGGCTATCGACAAACCTTAGCTAGGAGATTTTTGTCCGCTACCAGATTCAAGGATGAGCCAGTTCTTTCAGGCAGCCATGGATATTTCTCTTGTTTAGTCCACTCTTTTCAGACTCAGACTATATGTTTAGGTTGTTTATGTTTAGCTTTCGGGGTTGCACCCCCTTTTCTTAGACTTGTTGGTTAATAGAGTTTTGGTACAATGACTTTCAGTTCTAAGGGTTGAATTTCTGCAAATAGTTGTTGGTTTAGACCTTCGGAGTTTATGGGAACTCAATATTTTATTTAGTAATTTAAACTCACTTTCGTATCTTTAAATTCTTTAGTTTCTTAAAATTTCTTAGTTAGGTTGTAGTAATGGTTCTCCCAACGGAGGATTAGTGTGGGTGCCAATCACGGCTGTCTGGGTCATGGCAAAAATTTTGAAACTTCTGATTTTAAAAATCTTTAGATATTTGTGTGACATTTAGTAATTTCATTAAGACTAAAAGGGGAATCATAAATTTTAATTATTTTTAATTATTGTAAGGTGACATTCTTTTGGGGATGGACAAAAAAGGAAAGGGTGACACATAAATCGGAGAGATGGATCATTTGCTTTCTAGTTGAAAATAATATTTCAAATTTTGAGTTGTGTTTAGACACTACCATAAATTGGAATTGTTTTGCTGAATTTTTTCAGTGATTTGAAGTCAAAATGTTAAAATAAAATTTTGGAATTTTTTCAAATTTAGAAAGCGATAAATTCTGAAAAATTGCTATAGTTCTATGTCGATACAATTTTTTGAACAAACACTAGGAAAAGAGGTATAAACTATTTATGCTCGAATGGGCACTAGCTTTTGTTCTATGAGCATATATAGCAATGTTCCGCACTAACTGTTTACTCCAAGTCAATGAATACATTACACATATGACATATCTTAACTTACACTTTTATAGATAACCATAATTATTTAATGCATTGTTGTCTTTTTGATCTTATAAAAGGTTCTGGTCGTCTGAATTTTTGACTTACACTTTTATAGATAACCATAATTATTTAATACATTATTGTATTTTGGATCTTATAAAAGGTTCTGGTCCTCTGAATTTTTGTCATATGGGACAAGTCAATAGAGTATAGTTGTAAAGCTGCAAAAACTGTAGTGGTTGATGGGCACTGCAATCGAGGCGCAGAAAGGACATCAAACAATGACCAATGGCGTTCCTCCTAGGTTTTAGTCTCTCTAACAAAGAAAATAGAAGACAAGTAACAACCTAGTTTTTGCTATTATTCCACTTTCTAAATTATTAGTTTTTGCTATGATCCCACTTTCAGCTTCCTTCCCGCATGCAATGGACAACTCAAATAGGTAATGGGAAATACTGGACATCTAAATTGTTGTCTTATTATTTTGGGGAATTTTGAACTATTCATTTAACTATAGTTAATTAATTGACGTGTATTTATTAAATAACTAATTTTAGTTAATGCTTAATGGGTCATTGATACGCTCAAATTACACCTCTGCATAAGCGATAGTTATCAAGTAATGAACCCAAATTGTTGGTTGGGGTCGATCCTACGAGGAATATGGTTTAGACTTAAACTTAACTTACAATTGTCTCTTTTTTAGTCAAACTATTTTCGAGAAAAGTAAGCAGGGAGTTTGTGTAACTAAAGTAACAGATTGTTGATTTGCATCAATAAGTAACAAGTAAACAAGATTCATAGTTTGAGATATCAATATATGATTGAAACTAGGGTATATGTGTTCCCCACAGGCTCTTAACGTAGTAATCCTAATTAAATTCATAATTAGGTTAATAGAATTCATAAACTTACCATTCAAATAGATGAAAACCGAAATCTTGAATTGAAATTCAAAGTATACTTGCATAAACCAACTTCCAAAATTAAATTGCTAAGAGTTTGCAAAATAATTCCAAAAGACCAAAACAAAAGTATACAAAATTGAAAACGAAAAATACAACCCATATTTATAGAGTTTAAATCCTAAACCAACTAGGAAACAAAATAAGGAAAATTAGTCTAGGACGCGGTTTTGACTAACGGCAAGACCTACGGCCCGTGGTCTACCTCCGTGGACCAACACTTCAAAAATAATTCAGGTATTGGTACTTCAACTTTCTGATCACAAACGACGGATGTGCAGGACGGGTCGTCACTAGACCTACAGTCTGTCGTTAGCTTTGTGGTTTCACACTTCTTCATATTTCCCTTTTCTTCAACCTATGATGCGCTACCTATGAGCAGTCACTGGACCTATGATCCGTGGTTGGCTATATTGGTTGTTGCTGCTGCCAATTTTAGTCTCATTTTCACTCAACTGCTTCCAAACCAATTTGCAAAAGAGTACATAAAAACATTATTTCTAATAACAAAATAGCTCAAGACACACACAAACTCTAACTGAAATGCATCGACAGTACCGTAAACGCACGGTATATCAACACCCTCAACTTAAACTTGTTGTTTATCCTCAAGCGACACACTAAAACTATAAACGACACTTATGTAGAAGAAAGCACACAAACTCGAGCAATCATATGGCTTTCTCAATGAACTCCATCACTTAGTACAAATCTTTTCATCTTGACTCAACAAGCTAGCTCATGTTGATCAAAACATGACATAGACAAACCAATAGACATCAAAACATACACTTTTCAACAATCACCAAGGTACCAATTCTCCAACAATGTAACTAGTGCTCTCACTTCAAAGAAATCTTTTTTCACACCATAAATCTGATTTTTAAGTTTAAGGAATCAATCAACACTCACACTCAGAAGTGAATTCAAATACAGTTAGTGCTCAATACCATAAGCTTGCCCTTATTTTCTCTGCACAGATGTGACTTTGACTTTTTCGCTCTTCTTTTTTTCACATATTTTTACTTCTTGTTTCTTTGTTTCTTATCATTATTATTATTCTTTTTGTTTCTTATGACTTCAGTCACATCTTTTTCTATCTTTTTCTTTCTTCTACACACAACTCTTTTCATATCCTTTTCTTTCGATTTCCTTTTTCGTTGCCACCCTCAAATTATGTATTTTACATGAGTTGAGGTGCACAATATCCAATGTCAGAGCAGGGCCAAGATTAAGGTAACGTTTTGAATTAGACACCCTCAACTTAGGCTTTTGGCCTAAGTTAAGGTGCACATGTCAATAGAGGGCCCAGGGTCAAAACAGTCTTTTAGGGAAGGTGAGTCAGGTGTATTGAAATAAGTGGTCTATTTTAGGCAAAAACATTTGGATTAAAGGGAGCATTGATTTATTTTGATTGAAATATTTTAGGCTTAAGTGGACTCATTTGAACAAGGGCCTATGATCATTTCCCAATTCCTAGCCTAGATTGTCTTAATAGGTCCAATGGGGCATGTTCTAGATTGGCACATACAATATGAATATACAAAATCCAGTCACACACAGTTGGCAGATTGTTTCATTACCGGATTATTGAATTACCCAGATCAAGTTTTACCTTAAGTCATGCTATCATACCAGTTCCTTATCATGTCACGTGAAGATCTAACACATTCAACTCATCAAACCTATAGATCTAGCACATTTCAAAATTTTGGACAGGTATTAATTTCATGCTCTTATGCCATCATACGTTCATTCTTCTACTTACTTCTACACATACAATCCTAAACATGTTGGTTCAATAATAAAGCAAATCAGTCCCTTGGGGAAAAAGAACATACGCAAGAAAACCCCAAGCGAGGATCATGAGTTGGGTTACTCAGACTTCACCCTATCACTCACAACCCATTTACCCCACCCCCAATAAAATATGGTGCAATTTCCCTCAATGATCGAATAAAATAAAAGTAAAGTGTAGGGTGAAGCAAACTTGTGGCGCATATGCGTCAAAGATCCATCAAGAGATGGATGGGTCTGGTTTCCCAGAACCCGCTGGATCAGCAACAGGGACATCATCAGTAATGCCCTCATCAATAGTAGGAACACCATCAGTAGTGCTCCTCAAACCCAATGCACCAGCAAACTCCATCTCACGAGCTCTCCTCTAACGCAACTCCTCCTCAAACAAATACTGTCTCTAGGCAGCCTCAATCTCCTCCCTCTCCCTTTTTTTAGCTCGGCGAGCCACATCAGCATCAGAAGTATGTATAGAAGAATGGTGGCACTTCACATGTGATCGGGAAAGGAGGGGTCGGGTGGTGGTACATTATTGCTAAAAAGGTCAGTCATCACAACCTCATCCTCTTCAACCTCAGGTGCAGCCTTCGATACAATCTCAACAGGGGCTAGAAGGGCAGCAACATCCGAACGGAGGCTAGCCAACTCATTTTGGAAAGTGGTGATGTTAATGATAGGTGTAAGCCTCTCCAACACTCTCAACTCAAAGGCATCTAGGCGCTGGTGGACTTCCTGAATCTTTCTATCCATCATCTGCTCCATATGAGCCTAAGACTCCTCAACAGATCGCAACATCCAAGGCCTCATGTGCTGCAGCAGAGTGGCCATTTGTGTCTCTAACTTCTGGACTCGAGATAGAGGAACTACAGTGGACCTTGAAGAGGGAGTGGCTCTGGATGAACTCGTAGCCTGACTAGTGGCAGTAGATAGGGGAACCTATGCATCTGTAGTAGTGGGAGGTATGGAGGTCTCATCAGCTTGAATCTTCTCCACATCCTCAGCAAGATCAGTACCCAAGGGAGGTAGGTCAACCTGTGGATCCCTCCATGGTGCAACAAGGTTTGCATTGTCTCGAATAAGGACAATGTCCATAGTCTTGGTCGCCCCAATCAGAATATCACATTGAAAAATAGGCACTACAACAGCCCTGCACAGATGAAATATGAGACAATGAAAAGGAAACGTGGTAGTGGTCTTAAGGGCCCTGTCATGAATCTTAGCGATCAGAATCCAGGCGAAGTCAATCTCAAGTCCTTCCACAAGTGTTTCCAACATCACAGCCCTATCCTTAGTAACAACGTTATCTGCATGAGTAGGGGACAGTCTAGTACGCACAATAGTCCAAAAAAAGTTCACAATGAAGCTCAGAGTAGCCTTTCTAATAGGCAAATTCATATTGCGTACCCACTTGGTACGCTCCCCCTCATCTCCAATGTGACGGGCCATCCAACGGAGTAAACTCTCTCTCTCTTCTCGGCATCCCTCTGAAATGCCCCACTATGAACCACGCCCATCTTGTAGCCATACTCATCTGTATTACTCGGCATAGTATGGACTGGGACATATATGAACCGGCGGATAGTGGTCTCGGAGATATCAACAGAAATATTCCACATCAAAGTAGCCTGAAGTGGGGGTTGAGCTATCGGCTTATCCCATTTAGAAATAAAGTTACGGACAGTAGCGGCGTATGAGGCATAGAAATCTCGAGACATCTCCTCACTAAATTTTCTCGAACTCCGTGTCATCCACTCACACTTGTGTTTGTTGAATAGCTCCTCAATAGTGGGAACGGTGTGGAGGCTACCTGTAAGTACCCGGCGCTCCTCAGTAATGGTCCGGGTCTACCTATTAAGCTCGTTCATGTTATTCCTATCATAGTATAACTAGTATTGGCCCTTCACATACCACTTATTTGGCTCGGTGGTAAGTAGAAAGGGGTACATGGGTATGCCTATCGAGTCATGAGCCTCTCCGGAGATGGTGGCATAGGACATCGAGGATGGTGTAAAGCTGGAACAAGATCCAGACTGTGACTCTGAGCCGGAATGCAACTCCTCAGCAGGTTGGGCCCCCTCCTCAGACAGGGAGGAAACTACGGGGGTGGTAGAGGAGGGATGCTACTCATTAGAAATAAGTCTCTGCCTATTCCGGCGTCTAGTGGTCAAAGGGGCAGTGGGGGCTCTCCTTTTCACCGGTGTGTACTCTTCCCCGTTGGAATCATGAATAACCCGATGTGAGGGTGCAACTGACTTGGATTTTCCTTTTCTGGAGTAAATGAATACCTCTTTTGGAGCCATGGTACCTGTGGAAGACTAGTTAGTACTAAAACAAGTCAAAAAGAACCACAGAATAATTTTAGAACACCCTTAGGACGTAGACAAAAATTAAAAAACTTGACAGGTAGTGGTTGTTTTTGGGACCTACAGTGGGTACCTACGGTCCGTCGAAGGAGTGACGTCCTGTGGGTCCCCTCCATAGGTTAAAGTTCCCAATTTTGGGTCTTTGATGCTGGAGCCAGGCATGTGCAGAACGGTCCGTCGATGGAACAACGGACCGTAGTCCACACCGTGGTTCACAACTTAGCAAAAAACATTTGTGCAGGGTAGTGATGGACCACGACATAGGGTCCATAGGTGGACCTACAGTCCGTTGGTGGTGGCCGCTGATCAATATTGTTCCAGGCATGAATTTCAACTTTTATTAAACACATTAATTTCAACAATCAATAAATCAATCTAAGTCTAAACATGCATTTCAACATGTTATGTGGTAGTTCGTCATTCCTAGGGTTTCATTTATTCACATTCCTCAATCAATCACTTAACTAGTGAAACCCTAAGTCAAAACACCCACTTAGACATTGAATCCTCTTTGTTTGGTTAATTTTAACAACACACTCCAATTACCATCTTTCCAAGGGTAGTTTTAAGACTAGTTTGTACCAAATTATCATGCAAATTCTGTCACGACCCAGGGGTACATTCTAGATAAAACATGATGTAGTTGACCCCGAAGGGTTCTCATACAAGCCCTTAGCATATAATCACATAAGATACTAGAAAAGTGCGGAACTTTAACACATTTTTCATACAATCAAAGTCTTTACAAAAGCAAAGCGAAAGTCTTAGTACACTTTTGTCACAAACCATCTACTACAATACTTTGAATAACTATTGGGACAAAGCCCATACAATAGTCTCAAAACATGAAAATAAAAGACAGAAAAGGAAATTGTGGCTTTATCCTCGAAGCTATGAGGACTCACCAAGTCTTCAACTCCTTGCAACTTCTAGAAACCTATCTCCAAGAATAGAACTCAAATCTCTGAACCCTACATTTGATTAGAATGTAGGAAAAGTATGTGTTAGTACAAAAGTACTATATATGATAGCTAGCATAAAATTATAAGAGCATAACAACATAAGGGTTAGTCAACATAAGACATGATCCATAAGCATAAGAGACAATATCATAGTCATGAACAACGTCTCCAGCATAAGCATCATATAAGCATTAGTCATCATAAAGCATAGTCCATATACATAATCAAGTTTTAGATTTTCATTTCATAAGAGAACCATTTCATAAATAGCTTCAAGTCATACTCGTGCAATGTATGAGTAAGACCCCATAATCCCACTCACACTAAGTACCACCTTAGGCCATCATAATCCTATTTACCATCTTATGGTCTCATCTTTAGCTTAACATGTTAAGGATGTCAATTATAGCAGCAACTCAACTAGCATACACATCTAAAAGAAACACTTCATGAGTCACCTCAAGGCAAGCTTGTGCAATGCATGAGCAAGATCCCATAATCCTACCCATGCTAAGCTAGACACTTTAGGGTCTTCATTTATGTTTATCATTTGTTATTCTCATAGTTAACATATTTCTCATAGAAAAGGGAATCCCTCCCCTTTAGTCAAACATATCATGGAAAGCAACTATAGCAACAATCCATCAAAGCACACATCATATAAGACAACACTTCTTAGGTAACCTTAAGTCATACTTGTGCAATGCATAGATGAGACCCCAAAATTCCATCCATACTAAGTACTTCTTTAGGTCATCATACTCATGTTTCTAAATTAGAGACTATTCCCTCTTTGAAAGCATTGGAACACTAAGAGGCACTTCATTAAGCATATCTTAGTTCCTCATTGGTTTGAACCCTAGGAGATACTACATTAGGTACATCTTAGTTCATCATGGTTTTGAACTCTAGGAGATGCTTCCACAAGTATAATTTTAGTTCATTAAGTTTGTGTTGGACTTCTAGGATATGCTTTATCAAACATAATCTTAGTCCATTAGGTTTGAACTCTAGGAAATGCTTCTTCAAGCATAATCTTAGTTCATTACTAATCTTGTTGTAGTTGGGATATAGTCTTAACCGACATCAGAATATGTGAACTATCACATGATCCCCCCCAGTGTTCCCCACACCGTCAAGGGTTGGTACACTTGCCTAAGGTAGAACCGGTTCATTAGCTTAGTCGGATCCACTAGCTAATTTTCCTATGGGGCACATAGTTATGGGATACGGAGATTGCTACTAGAAACCCAAAACTCCACTAGGTGAAGGCTTCCATCTCATGAGACATACTTTGGGAAATTCGGACTCTACTGAGTGAGAGTTCCTATTTTGGAAGCCCAAACTTAACTAGATGGGAACCTCCATCTCATTTCAATATCCACTCGGTGCTAGGCCTAAATCCTACAAGATAATCATTAAGTCTCTACTTTGACTCAAATTTCATAGAAGATGTCCTTGACAATCTATTCAAGTTAATTCAATAAGATAGCTCTTTAGACCATGTGTGAGCAACTATCGCCACCCATGACCTAGGTATGGAGTCTCTTTAGCCTTAGGTTCCGTTAGGTGAGAAAATCCTTTCAACCCTAGAACCATTACTATGTGAGAGAACATTTAATGTTAAGTTCATTATGTATTCAAGAGATAACCTTTCAATCAACCCACAATAACAATCTAATCATTAACACCTCACTCTCAAAGTGTACATACATCATTTACATAGATTCTACAAGAACATGCATACCTTCATTATGTAGATCATATGAACTTTATTTTCAAAGCTTTAGCTGTACCCCTTACAATCATCATACATACCTAGATTTCAAAGCATTCTAATCACATTCTTCATTATTAAGTGATTCTAGTCATAATTCATCATGAAGGTTCAACTTCAATCATTACTAGTCATGATCTATCATATATACTATAATCTAATTCAATTCATGTCTACATTTTTCTATTCTTGAACAATTACTATAGACATCATCAATTTTAGAAGATTAACTCTAAGTCTTCCATTTCACCTTTCATGGCATAAACCCACATAATTTCAATTTCATCAATTAGACTATGGTTAATTATGGAAAACATATAAATTCATCATAATATCATAATTAAATACTAAATCAATCATAAACAAGTACTATCCACTCAATTGGAATCATACTCAACACTACCCACAATATGGGAAGAAACCCTAGTTAGAATTGGGTTTTGTCTTCACAATTGGGGGAAATTTAGGGGGCTCCGTGGATGGAAGAATCTAAGGATGAATAATCTATCATACCTTGATTATGAAGCCCTCAAAAAGCTTGCATCAGTGGAGGAATTTGACCTCGTTTCCTTCTCTTCTTCTTTTTCTTCTTCTTTACTTCTAGAGAGAGAATTTCTTGAGGGTGTTGGGGTCCTATGTTGAATCTAAATTAATGATTTGGGATCATCTAATTAAGGGTCTATTATATTTATATAGATGGCCTAATTAATAATAAAACTACCCTACTTATTAACTAACTAATTCTAGAATATTCCCTAAGTCCCCAACTTAAAACAACTTAACACCAAAACTGCCCCATCCACGAGACCTCGACCCCCGGACCGTGGGTGGGTCCATGAGCAATGCTGCACCACCGTGGGTGGTGGTCTGCAGCTCTAAAATTAGGGCCTTGACCCACGACACCTTTCCACGAAATGTAGGTCGACCTACTGGGCGTGAGTCCCAACCGTAGGTGGCCCATTTTTGGGCAGGTTTTAGGGATTGTTTTGGGTCCTCCTCAAGGACCCTTGGTTGGTCCTTGGGGGGGTCGAACCTTGATGCCCTAACCCTACAACCTTCATTCTAAGTTCGGAAAGTCAAATTCACAATCCTAACCCTCACATAAAACTCTAACATTGTCACAACCCGAGGCTATATCTCGGAAGTGACACGGCATACAAGACTCCGAAAAGTTTCATACAAGCCTCATAGCATTCATAACATTCGATATAAGGAAGATGGTATGGAATTAAAACTTTGTTTAAAACCAAAAAATCAAAATACTCAGTTAAAACATTCAAAAAAGTAGCGGAAGTCTATTGTCTCACATGGCCATCTAAAACAACATCTTTAAACTAAAGTAGAGACACGACCCTTTACAATTGAAAGACTAACAAAATGTCTATTACATGAAAGAAATGGAAACATCAAGTACTTTTCCTCGATCTATGAGGATATACCACTTAGTCTTGGAGAATCTTAATTCCAAGCTTCAACTACAGAGAATCACTCAATTGTCGGATCCTACACTTGTAGTAAACATAGAAGAATATGGGTTATCACAATTAAGTACTCAGTATGGTAGTCATGCTAAAACCATGCTTAAACATACATTTTATTTGAAAGTCATGCTTTTATGCCATTTTGATAAAACTTCATGAACATAAATATAAGAGGCATAATATTCAAACACAACCAACATACAAATCATTTATCCACATTAGGACATAATCAACATATAACCCATTAAGTTCACATTAGGCCTTCACCTCAAGTAACGCTCAAGCTAAACTTTGTGCAATGTACGGATAGCGTCCCATACCAGCATCCACACCAAAGTACCACTTTAAGGTCACCAAAAGTGGACTTACCATTCAACCTTTCCATCCTTACACAATACTCATACATAAGAGACATAAACATTTTATAAGTCATATCAACACATTAGGACCATCATCTAGGCCAACCCTAAGTCATAATTGTGCAATGTGCATGTAGCATCCCAAACTACTACTCACACTAAGTACTCATTTGAAGTCACCCTAGACAAATCACAATCATACTTAATAAGTCAAGACAAGGAAGTAACTCATAATACAACCCAAGTATAACATGTATCATCTCATTAAACACATAAGTCAGCATTCTCCATTAGCTTTATTATGAACACCTTTATTCATTAGACATTAAGCCAACATTCTCATTAACATCATCATAAGAGCTCATTCATTATACTCAACATTATAAAGGAACACACCACAACCTCTCTCAAAAACTACTTGTGCAATGCATGGATAGCATCCCATACTACCACCCACACTAAGTAGTGCATTCTTTAGAAGCCACAATTCATTAGCATTCTTTGTGGGGGCAAGCCTTAACCGACATAGACCATGTGAGCAATTCATGGAATCCCGGTGTCACCCTCACAGGATAAGGAAATCCTACTTGCCTAAGGTTGGACCATTGTTTTTAGCTTAGGTGGATCCACTAGCTAGACCTATGTGGGAACATAGTTTAAGGGATAGGGAGATTGCTACTAGGTACCCCATCTTAACTCACGGATGAGCACCCATCTCAAGAGATTGCTACTAGATACCCCGCCTCAACTCACGGATGAGCACCCATCTAAAGCCATATACTCTCGGTGCTTAGCATTATTCCCCACAGAATACTTTATATTCATTACATTAGTTCATTATTATGGGATAAGGGAATGTTACTAGATACTCCGCCTTAACTCATTGATGAGTATCCATCCCAAACCCAACAATCATTCATTGGAAAGCTCATAGATTCAAACATGAGAATAGCCTTTCACCTAAGAATCCCCATATTCTGAGAAATTCCTTTCACAACATGTCATTATCATTCATTAGAGTACAATTGAGAATAGCCTTTCAATCAACCCATCATCATTAACATTATCATAGAAAACTTCAATCATTAGTCATTCATAAGTGTGTGTATTTGTGAGAATAACCTTTCACATATAACCTCATCATTCATAGGTGTTAAGAGAAAAGTAACATTCAATCATAACACAATTACATTCTAAAGATGATCATAATGCATTCATTGAGATAACACACATATATTTCACATCATAATTATCCATAGATCCTTCATAAAATTGCCTTCCAAGGCTATGAACCAACATCAACCCATAAATCCAAGATACTACAATAGATAAGTAAATTGCCCTGATCCAACAACTAATTCAATATAAACATCAACAATTCAACATACTTGCATAATCAACCAATTCCCAATCTCAATTCACAACTTAAGAATTTGAGGGAAAACATAGGTTCTAGGAAGAAATCATATTAATTAATCTTTAAATCCATAATTCATTCATAATTAAATGCAATAAAGCCTTTGAAAATCGTTTAGAATGAACCCATGCCAAGCTTGAAAACTGGGGTTTTAGGGGAAACATTGTAGACTTGAAATCAGTTTTGAAATTAGCTCCTTGAAAGAAACTAAGTCAAGGATGAAGACCACCATATCTTTTATGGAAGAACTCCACGAAAATCCCTTTAAAAACATGAAGTCTTGACCTTGAGATCCTTCACCTCCAATGGAGGTTTATAAGGAGAAAACTTTTGGAGGGGAGGGGAGGTTTCTAATTTGGGCTTTGAAATAATGAATTGAAAATAGAGTTTAATACTTTATAAACCCTTATAATACTTTAAATAACCCATTTCAAACATCCCCCAACTAAACCAAACTTAAAATGAATTTACCACTTAGTCCTCACCTTGGCTGAGATATTTGACAGCAAACAGGTGCTACCCACGAAACCCCCACCACGGACCGTGGGTTGGGTCACGGACCATTCTGTCACCTTCGTGGTTCTTTGTTGCAACATGTTTTTGGGGGCCTTGATCCACGAAGGCCATCCACGGGGTGTGGATGGACCTACGGGGAGTAGGTCCCTTTCCATAGGTCACCATGTCTTGGTCAGTTTTCTCTTTTGGGGCTAGGCTTTAGGGTCCTCCTCAAGGACCCCTAGGGTGGTCCTTGGGGAGTCGTACCTTAACATTTAACCCCTGAACCTAAGATCGTTACAACATCTTATACCCTCAAACCTCACATCAACTCACATACAAAGTCGTTAGGCTCTAGTTTCACCTATTCATTTTACGGGTCGTCACATTATCCCCCACTTGGAAACATTCATCCTCGAATGACACTTAAAACACATTAAGGGGTTAACGACTCAAGACTACCTGCCCATCATGCATGCTATATTATAAACAATGCACAAAACTAGGAGGAAACATCAACTCCACATCAAAAATCTCAATGCAACACAAGAAAGTAGGAACTACGTCTACAAACTCATTATGCATCATAACTTCAACATTTCTCATTACATTGGAGGAATCACCTTCTCCAATTCAAATCATGATCATCATAACATTATTAAGAACATTATGCAATTACTCTCAAAAGCACATTTAGGCATGTTCAACAATCAACTCATGAAGCAAATAAGCCATTCCTACTAAATGCATATCAACATGAGGAACATAATTCATAAAAACTCATTTTCTCATTTAAACATAAACTCATGAAGAACATGCATAACATAAGGAGACAATGTAAAGACATATTCACACATGACTCCAAAACATGAAACAAGCTACAAGGAACTCTTGATCTCAAGGTTGAATAAGAATAGAAGGA
The DNA here is from genome assembly GCF_000226075.1 of Solanum tuberosum. Lineage (NCBI taxonomy): Eukaryota > Viridiplantae > Streptophyta > Magnoliopsida > Solanales > Solanaceae > Solanum > Solanum tuberosum. The sequence goes on along the minus strand of NW_006239112.1, from coordinate 246,174 downwards.
AAGAGACAAGGATATCAAAACTCTCAACAACCTTACTATTCAACATATTATCCCCCACTTAGGAGTAAACACAACTAAGGCTAACATGAAAACATCATAGGAACCTCAATACAACATTCACAACTATAATGAACTATCACTTACCGGTACCTTCATCCAGATGAGCTCCTTTGTCCTTGTTAGCTTGAAGCATATAGAAATGGTTTCTCTTTGGAGCATTAGGATCCGGACCATCAAGAGAAGCTTGTTTGGTCTCTCCCCTTTTTGCCGAAAGTGTTGGGAAATCTCTCATCTTATGACCCTTTTTTCCACACCCAAAGCACCCATCCATGTCGGCAAGGCACTTACCCAAATGTTGCTTCCCACACTTGGCACATATAGATCTTTCAAAAGAAGAACCACTTCCATTTCCTCCTTGAGATTTAGGGTTAGACACCCTATCATTGTTGTCCATTGGGGAATCTTGGTTGTAGAACCTTTTTTTGGACCTTGGTTGACTTTGTTCATCGGGCCTAGCTCTTTTTGCCTCCCTATTCATTTTCTTAAGTTTCGTCTTTTTAATTCATTGAGAATATACCATGAGCCTTGAAATATCCATGTCATGATGGAGCATTTCCATACGTCATTCTTCTTCAACCAAACCGGAGACCCCCATCACAAACTTATTCATCCTAGCCCTCGAATTTGCCACTAAGGTTGGAGCATATTTGGATAGTTGGGTAAAATTAAGAGAATACTCCTCCACACTCATACCCCCTTGATGAACGTTCATGAATTCTACCAACTTTTGTTTCCTCAATTCTAGGGGGGAAAACCTATCAAGGAAAGGTTCTTTGAATACCTCCCAATTTATTGGACCCGCTCCTCTTGGCCTCTCACCCTTCCATTGATCATACCAAATTTGAACTACATCTTTTAATCGATATGCGGCTAACTCCGCCTTCTCCTCTGAAGACACCCCCATGGCACTAAGTATTTTGCAAACCTCATCAACAAACCTTTGGGGATCTTCTTCTACTTTGGATCCTAGAAACTCGGGGGGTTCATCCTAGAAAAATCTCTTAACCTAGAATCCATAGTACTCTCACTAGCATTCACTCTAGGCCCCACATCTCTATTAACTTGGGCCGTCATAGCTTGGGATAAGGTTATAAAAGCTAACCTAATCTCTTCAGTAGTCATGGCCGGGGGATCCACCGGAACTTGATTACCTTGAGGAACTTGGTCACCTTGAGGACCTTGGGGAAGACTCCCTCATTAACCATCTCATCTTCCACTTTTCTTGTGGGCGTCCTTCTTGTATTCATTTCCTATAAATACAAGAGAAGGATTAGGAAAAAGACACTTATAGAGCTAAACTCTAAGGCACGACTTCAAGAATAATGAAAGAAGTGTAACTTCCTAACATCCTATAGCCTCTCACTCATAGATGTGTCACGAATCACACCGATGAACAAGACTCTACTAGACATGGCTTGTGAGATAACTATCCTAAAAACCATTCCCACAACCTTATGCTATGATACCATGTTTGTCACGACCCTAGCCTATACCCCGAAAGTGACATGGAGTACAAGATTATGAAAAGTCTCATACAAGTCTCATAGCATTCATAACATTCGATATACGGAAAATAGTACAAAATTAAAACATTCTTTTAAACCATACAATCAAAATAATCATTTAAAACATTCAAAAAAGTAGTGAAACTCTATTGTCTCACATGGCCATCTAAAACAACATCTTTAAAACTAAAGTAGGGACACGACCCTTTACAATAGAAAGACCAACAAAATGTCTATTACACGAAAGAAAATGAAACATAAAGTACTTATCCTGGATCTATGAGGACATACCACTTAGACTTGGAGAATCTCAACTCCAAGCTTCAACTAGAGAGAATCACTCAATTGCCAGAACCTACACTTGTAGTAAACATAGAAGATTATGGGTTAGCAAAATTAAGTACTACGTATGGTAGCCATGCAAAAACCATGCTTAAACAAACATTTTATTTGAAAGTCATGCTTTTATGCCATTTTGATAAAACTTCATGACCATAAGTATAAGAGGCATAATATTCAAATACAACCAACATGCAAGCCATTTATCCACATTAGGACATAATCAACATATTACCCATGAACTTCACATTAAGCTTTCACCTCAAGTAACCCTCAAGCTAAACTTTGTGCAATGTACGGATAGCGTCCCAAACCACCATCCACACCAAAGTACCACCTGAAGTTCACCAAAAGTGGACTTACCATTCAACATTTCCATCCTTACACAATACTAATACATAAAAGACATAAACATTTTATCAGTCATATCAACACATTAGGACCATCATCTAGACCAACAATAAGTCATACTTGTGCAATGTGCAACTAGAATCCGATACTACTACTCACAATAAGTATTCCTTTGAAGTTACCCTAGAAAAGGCACATTCATACATAGTAAGTCAAGACAAGGAAATAACTCATAATACAATCTAAGTATAACATGCATCATCTCATTAAACACATAAGTAAACATTTTTCTTTAGCTTCATTATGAACACCTTCATTCATTGGACATTAAGCCAACATTCTCATTAACATCATCATAACATCTCATTCATTATACAGAACATTATAAAGGAACACACCACAACCTCTCTCAATACTACTTGAGCAACGCATGAATGGCATCCCATACTACCACCCACACTAAGTAGTGGATTCTTGAGAAGCCATAGTTCATTAACATTCTTTGTGGGGGCAAGGCTTAATCGACATATACCATGTGAGCAACTCATATAATCCTGGTGTCACCCTCACCGGATAAGGGATTCCTACTTGCCTAAGGTAGGACCATTGTTTTTAGCTTAGGTGGATCCACTAGCTAGACCTATGTGGGCACATAGTTTAAGGGATAGGGAGATTTCTACTAGGTACCCCATCTCAACTCACGGATGAGCACCCATCTCAAGAGATTGCTACTAGATACCCCGCCTCAACTCACGGATGAGCACCCATCTAAAGCCATATACTCTCGGTGCTTAGCATTATTCCCTACAGAATACTTTATATTCATTACATTAGTTCATTATTATGGGATAAGGGATTGTTACTAGATACTCCGCCTCAACTCATGGATGAATATCCATCCCAAACCCAACAATCATTCATTGGAAAGCTCATAGATTCAAAGATGAGAATAGCCTTTCACCTAAGAATCCCCATATTCTGAGAAATTCCTTTCACAACATGTCATTATCATTCATTAGAGTACAATTGAGAATAGCCTTTCAATCAACCCCTCATCATTAACATTATCATAGAAAACTTTATTCATTAGTCATTCATGAGTGTGTGTGTGTGAGAATAACCTTTCACATATAACCTTATCATTCATAGGTGTTAATAGGGAAGTAACATTCAATCATAACACAATTACATTCTAAAGATGATCATAATACATTCATTGAGATCACACATATATTTCACATAATAATTATACATAGATCCTTTATAAAATTGCCTACCAAGGCTATGAACCAACATCAACCCATAAATCCAAGACACTACAATAGATAAGGAAATTGACATGATCCAATAACTAATTCAATATTAACATCAACAATTCAACATACTTACATAATCAACCAATTCCCAATCTCAATTCACAACTTAAGAATTTGAGGGAAAACATGGGTTCTAGGAAGAAATCATCTTAATTCATCTTTAAATACACAATTCATTCATAATTAAATGCAATAAAGCATTTGAAAATCGTTTAGAATCGAACCCATGCCAAGATTGAAAACTAGGGTTTTAGGAGAAACATGGGAGACTTGGAATCACTTTTGAAATTGGCTCCTTGAAAGAAACTAAGTCAAGGATGAACACCACCATACCTTTTATGGAAGAACTCCACGAAAATCCGTTAAAAAACTTGAAGTCTTGACCTTGAGAGCTTGAATCCTTCACCTCCAATGGAGGTTTCTAGAGAGAAAACTTTTGGACTGGAGGGGAGGTTTCTAATTTGGGTTTTGAAATAATGAATTGAAAATAGAGTTTAATACTTTAAAACCCCTTAAAATACTTTACATAATCAATTAAAACTCTCCCCCAACTAAACTAAACTTGAAATGAATTTATCACTTAGCCCTCACGTTGGCCGAGATATTTGACAGGAAACAGGTGCAACCCACGAAAACCCCACCCACGGACCATGGGTGGGGTCACGAACCATTCTGTCACCTTCATGATTCGTGGATATAACATGTTTTAGGGGGCCTTGACCCACGGAGGCCATCCATGGGGTGTGCATGGACCTATGGGGCGTAGGTCCCCTTCCGTAGGTCACCAAGTCTTGGGCAGTTTTCTCTTTTGGGGCAGCCTTGGGGTTAGGCTTTAGGGTCCTCCTCAAGGACCCTTAGAGTGGTCCTTGGGGAGTCGTACCTTGGGGTTTAACCCCTCAAACTAAACTCGGGACAACATCTTACACCCTCAAACCTCACATCAACTCAAACACTAAGTCGTTAGGCTCTAGTTTCACCTATTCATTTTACAGGTCGTCACAAGCACAATTGAGCTTACTAGTTTCTGGGTGTTACAATATATCCTCCTTGGGGTCATTCGTCCTCGAATGACGATTCTAAACACTTCTTAAAGGAAATGATTCTAGACTAGCAGTCCATCATGCATGCAACATCTAAATGCACATAAACAAAGGAGGAAAACTTCAATTCGAAGCTAAACATACTCAATGCAACACAAGGAAGTAGGAACTACATCTAACAATCCATTATGCATGAAATTCTATATCTAATCATGTTCAAGAAGGAACTACCATCTCCTAACTGAAACATGCTGAACATACACTCATGGAGCCTATATGCAATTTACTCTCAAAGAGCATTTATTCAAGGAGGAATCTTTCAATTGCAAACTAAGGCATGCTCATATATTAATCTTATGAAGTTCTATATGCAACTCTACTCAATGCACTACAACATGAGGTAAAATAATGCATATAAGTCATTCAATCAAGACCTAAACTTTTCATGAACATACATATAAAGAAGTCATGGCGACACATAAACACACAATGGCCTTACTATTTATTCACATTATCTCCCCCTTGGGAGTAAGCCTATACAAACTCTTCTAAACATCATTCATACTAAAGACAACTTCAAAGTCTAACATATCAAGTCACAACAGACCAAACAATACCAGAATCTAATAAAGCGTGAAACACATACCGGTAGCAAAATAAGGAGGTCACTCTTGATCACCACTAGCTTGGAGAACCTAGAACCTATTTTTTCTTGGGAGCAATCGAATTCGGACCACTAAGAGAAGCTTGCTTGGCCTCTCTCCCTTTAGCCCTAAGTATTAGAGAATCTCTCATCTTGTCACCCTCATTACCACAACCATAACAATCATCCTTGCCAGCTACACACCTAGCATAATACTTCCTTCCACACTTAGTGCAAGTAGGCTTAAGCAACACAGATTTACTATTACTCCCTCTTTGAGGCTTAGGGTTAGACACCCTCTCTTGGTTGGAAAGTTTTTGTTGGGTCCTAGGTTGGTTGTATCTATCAGATCTAGCATTGGAGAAATTCCCATCACTGGTTCAAGCTCTTTTCTCTTCCCTATTCTTGTCTTGGAGTTTCTCATCCTCTATTTGTTGGGCATACACCATGAGACATGAGATATCCATATTATCATGAAGCATTGTCGAACGACATTCTTTTCTCACCAATCTAGACACACCCGTCAAATACCTACTCATCTCATCCCTTGAATCCACCACTAAAGCCGGAGCATACTTGGACAATTGGGTAAACTTTAGAGAATATTCTTGAACACTCATACCTCCTTGACAAAGGTTAATGAATTCTTCAACTTTATCTTCCCTCAATTCTCGGGGAAAGAATCTATCAAGAAATGGCTTCTTAAAGGCTTCCCAATCTATGGTGCTCGCTCATACCGGTCTATTTCTCTTCCATTGAGTATACCATTCTTGAGCCACTCTCTTCAATTGGTAAGCGGCTAACTCCACTTTATCTACCGAAGTCACCCACATGGCATCAATTATCTTATACACCTCTTTCACAAATTCTTGAGGATCCTCTCCCACTTTGGAACCATGAAACTCGGGAGGGTTCATTCTAGTAAAATACCTCAATCTATAAGTCGCAGAATTCATATTAGGATTGAACAGAGATACAACTTCTCTATTGGCTTGAGCCGTCATGACTTGAGCCAATAATTGGATGGTAGACCTAAACTCCGCATGGGTCAGATTCTCCCCTATAGGGTCAATTGGAGCTTTAGGAGGAGCTTGGTGTGGAACTTAGAGAGGAAAATCTTGATCCACATTGCCTTCCTTATCTCTCCTAGTATTTATCCTTGTATTAGCCATACCCTAAAAAAAACATAGGGCACGGATTTGAAGAAGGACCTACTAGAGCCAAACTCTATGGCATGACTGAGAGAATGAAGAAGTAAGATTTCCTAAATATCCAATAGCCTCCTATTAATAAATGTGGCGCTCTTCACATTTATGAACAAGACTCTACTAGACGTGGTTTGAGACAATCCTAGAACCATTCTAAATCTTATGCTCTCATACCAAGTTTGTCACGACCCAGGGGTACACCCTAGATAAAATATGACGTACTTGACCCCATAGGGATCTTATACAAGCCCTTACCATATCATCACATAAGATACTAGCAAAATACATAATTTTAAAATATTTTCATACAATCAAAGTCATTATAAAAGCAAAGTGGAAGTCTTACTACACTTTTGTCTCAAACCATCTACTACAATACTTTGAATAACTATTGAGACAAAGCCCATACAATAGTCTCAAAACAGGAATATAAAATACATAAAAGGAAATGGTGGCTTTTGATGTGAGGTCAAAATACATATTTTTAATCATTATTTTCCTCACATTTAGTATTTATATTTGTCCTTTATGAGCATAAATTTTATGGATTGTGCTAAATAGAGAATTTGTTTGGACTCAATTATTTTATTTACGGTTTCCTACATCTATAAATAGGGCATGGAAATAATTATTTGGCTTTGCAATTCAAGTTAAATTTCTGGGTTTGTTATTCTCTTTACGTAAGTTCATGATTTCTTCATCTAATATTATTAATTGTGTTCTTGCTATTATGGGTAACTAAACTTCACAACTAGGGTTGTGGGATCCATGAGCGATTAACAAAGTATGAATAGTAAATAAACTATTCTTGAATAGTGTTTTGCATGCATTGATAATTCTTTCGTTTAGAAGTCTTTTTAACGGTGGCCAACGTTAGAACTCGCCTTGTTACTACTTGCCGGACCAAGGAGGTAATTAACAAGAAAAGAATTATCAACATAGATTTAGTGTGATACTATCTAATAGGCTAGTGTCGATTGGTGCGAAGTAATAACTAAGCCAAACATCGATTATGATGTCTAATATGAGGTAAAGGTAAGGGTTAGTAAATTATACACACGTAGCCGGACCAAGGTGCGGGGTGAAATTCTCTAGATGCCGGACCAAGGATTTAGAGATACCTAACTTATCACTTTGCATGTAATACACTAGAAAAGGATTACTATTATTAGGATTACCGCGTTATGAGCTTATGGGGAACACATTCCTAGTTACTTTTAATAATCTGAATATAAATAAATACTTAGTTCAAAGCTATCTTTTTATTGTTTTTATTTCAATTTAAATCCCCCCATTTTTTATATAACGATTATCGAGTTAAATATTTGCTATTGACAATATTCTTCCATATTCTCTGTGGGATCGACCCCGACTCATAGTTGGGTAAATATATTGCATACGATCGTTTATATTTCTTTTCAAGAGGTATATTTGAACGTTATCAGCTTTATCCTCGAAACTATGAGGACTCACCAAGTCTTCAACTCCTTGCAACTTCTAGAAACATATCTCCAAGAATACAACTCAAATCTCCGAACCCTACATTTGATTATAATGTAGGCAAAGTATGTGGTAGTACAAAAGTACTAAATATGATAGCTAGTATAACATCATAAGAGCATAATAACATAAGGGTTAGTCAACATAAGACATGATCCAAAAGCATAAGAGAAAATATCATAGTCATGAACAAAGTCTCCAACATAAGTATCATATAAGCATTAGTCATCATAAAGCATATTCCATATACATAGTCAAATTTTAGAATTTCATTTCATAAGAGAACCATTTCATAAGTAGCTTCAAGTTATACTTGTGCAATGTATGAGTAAGACCCCATAATCCCACTCACACTAAGTACCACCTTAGGCCATCATAATCCTATTTACCATCTTAGGGTCTCATCTTTATCTTAACATGTCAAGGATGGCAATTATAGCAATAACTAAACTAGCATACACATCTAAAAGAAACATTTCATGAGTCACCTCAAGCCAAGCTTGTGTAATTCATGAACAAGATCCCATAATCCTACCCATGCTAAGCTAGACACTTTAGGGTACATCTTAGTTCATCACGGTTTTGAACTCTAGGAGATGCTTCCACAAGCATAATCTTAGTTCATTAAGTTTGTGTTGACCTTCTAGGAGATGTTTCTTCAAGCATAATTTAAGTCTGTTAGGTTTGAACTCTAGGAAAGGCTTGTTCAAGCATAATCTTAGTTCATTACTAATCTTGTTGTACTTGGGATATAGCCTTAACCGACATTAGAACATGTGAGCTATCACATGATCCCTCCCGGTGTTACCCACACCGTGAAGGATTGGTCTACTTGCCTAAGGTAGAACCGGTTCGTTAGCTTAGTCGAATCCACTAGCTAACTTTCCTATAGGGCACGTAGTTATGGGATATGTTGATTGCTACTAGAAATCCAAAGCTCTACTAGGTGAAGACTTCCATCTTATGAGACATACTTTGGGAAATCCGAACTCTACTAGGTGAGAGTTCCCATTTTGGAAGCCCAAACTTAACAAGGTGGGAACCTCCATCTCATTTCAATATCCACTCGGTGGTAGGCCTAAATCCCACAAGATAATCATTAAGTTTCTACTTTGACTCAAGTTTCATAGAAAGATGTCCTTGACAATCAATCCAAGTTAATTCATTAAGATAACTCTTTAGACCATGTGTGAGCAACGATCACCACCCACGACCTAGGTATGGAGGCTCTTTAGCCTTAGGTTCCGTTAGGTGAGAAAGGCCTTTCAACCCTAGAACCATTACTATGTGAGAGCACATTTCATCTTAAGTTCATTTTGAGTTCATGAGGATAAACTTTCAATCAACCCACAACAACAACCTAATCTTTAACACTTCATTCTCAAAGTGTACACATAGCATTTACATAGATTCTACAAGAACATGCATACCTTCATAATATAGATCACATCAACTTTACTTTCAAAGACTTACCTCTTACAATCATCATACATACCTAGATTTCCAGGCATTCTAATCACATTCTTCATTATTAAGTGATTCTAGTCATAATTCATCATAAGGGTTCAACTTCAATCATTACTAGTAATGATCCATCATATATACTATAATCTAATTCAATTAATGTCTACATGTTTCTATTCTTGAACAATTACTATAGACATCATAAATTTTAGAAGATCAACTTTAAGTCTTCAATTTCACAATAAACAAGTACTATCTACTCAATTGGATTTATACTCAACACTACCCACAATATAGGAAGAAACCCTAGCTAGAATTGGGTTATGTCTTTGTCACGACCCAAGCCTAGGGCCTAGACGTGACATGGCGAATGAGGAACCCGAAGGAACCCCAAACAAGCCTCTCAAACTTGTCATCATACTTCATCGGTCGCGGAAGTACCTTCAACATTAATTAACGGGAAATAGGGACTAAGAGCAAACCATTTCAAAACGACATCATAGAATAAGAGTCAAGCTCATTTACAAAATACTTGTCCAACGCACACCTCTACATACATAGATGGGACGGGGCCATGAAATTCTACCAGCTCCCCTCATAGTCAAAATACAATTGCAAGCTAAAGTCTCAAAACATAGGAGTAGGAAACATAACATAGCCCTCGAATCATTGAGGACTCACAAACAACTCGGATAAGCACCGTACTAGCCACGTGAACGAAGAGAAGGATCAAGAGTAGCTCCGGTCCCTACATGGTGACATCATGTAGGCAAAATATGCGTTAGTACTTGGAATGTACTAAGTATGCGGGGTGCAACACAACAATA
>NW_006239112.1:232485-234829 GCF_000226075.1 Solanum tuberosum | reverse complement strand
TAATTTGTGTGCTAGGAGATATGACCCTCCAAAGTAGACCCTCGAAAAAGGATTCACTTGGAAATTTTGGATTTTGATACGGTTGCTCTAAAATTTGGGTTAGACCCATTTCCCACTCAATTTGACCCCCTAAACAAGAATATGAAGTCGGATTTTAGAAAAACGAAACGGATTTTGAGATATATGGAAATTACAATTATAGGTGTTTCCGAAGCACATTTTCGGGCATTTTTTGGGGTCGTTTCAGTCTTCACAATTGGAGGAAATCTAGGGGGATCCATGGATGGAAGAATCCAAGTATTAATAAGATATCATACCTTGATTATAAAGCCCTCACAAAGCTTTCATAAATGGAGGAATTTGACCTAGCTTCCTTTTCTTCTTCTTCTTCTTCTTCTTCTTCTTCTTCTTCTTCTTCTTCTTCTTCTCTTCTAGAGAGAGAATTTCTTGTAGGTGTTGGGGTTCTTTGGTGAGTCTAAAATAATGATTTGAAATAATCTAATTAAGGGTCTATTAGCTTTGTATATATGGACTAATTACTTATAAAATGACCCTACTTAATAACTAACTAATTCTAGAATATTCCCTAAGTCCCCAACTTAAAACAACTTAACACCAAAACTGCCCCACCCATGAGACCCCGACCCACGGACCGAGGGTGGGTCCACGGAGCATGCTGAACCTCCATGGGTGGTTGTCTATAGCTCTAAAATTGGGTCCTTGACCCATGACCCCTTTCCACGGGTCCGCCTACTGGACGTGAGTCCCAGCCGTATGTGGCCCATTTTTGGGGAGATTTTAGGGTCTGGTTTGGGTCCTCCTCAAGGACCCTTGGTTGGTTCTTGGGGGGTCGTACCTTGACACCCTAACCCTACAACCTTCATTCTAAGTTCGGGAAGTCAAATTCGCAATCCTAACCCTCACATTAAACTCTAGTACCCTCACTTAAGGCTCTAGTTGAGCTTACTAGTTTCCGGGTGTTGCAAATTCTTACCCCAGGTCAAGTACCACTTCGTTGATTTCAATTTAAACAATGAATACAAATCAAAGTTATGGTGAGACCAATTACCTTACATGCAAAGCGAAGTGGAGGAGTGTGTTGATTAAGACTTCTTCTTTTAAATCTAACAAACTTGACACTGAACCTGGACCGTGGATGCTTGGTGGAAATGAGAGGTTTGGGGGAAAATGGAGAATATGGGAGATAGGAATGAATAAAAATGGAATGGGAGTTTTATTTGGATTTGATTGAGAAGTTTAGTGGGTGAATTGGGGTTGATGAAACGGTTTGTAACGTTTTGGGGAAAAGAATGAAGTGGGGGTCTATTTGAATTGTGGGGTTTTATTTAAATAGGGTCCGGGTTAGGTCGACAGTAGCCCTAACTTGGACCCATGAAACCCCATCGACGGTCTGTGGATCGACCTACAGTCAATCGATAGGTTACGTTGTCCAGTCAAACACTTAGATAAATTTAGAAAACTTACTTGGGATCTACAGATGCCATCCACGGTCCGTGGGTGGACCAACGGACCGTCGATGGGACCCGTAGATCACTACATCAACTTATTTTCTGCAGCTTTTTCTTTCTGGTCCCTGCACACGTAGCAAACCTTAGGACTTTCCTTTTACATTTTCTGGACACTTTTTAGACACGAACCCTATTCTATCAATATCTAGCCAACATTAAAACTAAAAATTAAGAAACAACTATTTAGAAAACTACAATTATAAGAGAAAAAAAACTCCGTATATCAAAAAAGTAAAATCCTATAGTTGGCTAGATTATACATCTTCGGTTTCCTCCCAAGTAGCGCTTGATTTAACGAACAGGCACGATACAGACTCCTTGGTTACTCAGACTTCACCAAGACTCCATTCCTTTATTACCTCATTGATACTCTCAGCTTGCCCCAAATAGACTTTTATCCTCTGGCCATTTACCTTGAACATCGTTCTGTCCTTGTTTCCAAGTTCAACCGCTCCATGTGGAAACACTTGGGTTATTCTGAATGGCCCAGTCCATTTCGACTTGATTTTGTGAGGAAACAAGCACAACCTTGAGTTAAATAACAATACTAGATCACTTAGAGAAAATTCGCACTTTTCAATCTTTTGATCATGGTACTTCTTCATCTTCTCCTTGTACAAGGTTGAACTCTCATATGCTTTTAGGCGAAACTCATCGAGCTCATTCAGCTCATTCAGTCTTTGACTTCAAGAGGTGCCCCAATCCAAATTCAACTTCTTGAGTGCCCACATTGCTTTATGCATTAGCTCTACTGGCAAATGACATGACTTCCCATATACAAGTTGGTAGGGGGACATACCTATGGGAGTTTTGAA
>NW_006239112.1:228495-232442 GCF_000226075.1 Solanum tuberosum | reverse complement strand
TTGTTACCGTTTACAGTCTTTGCAAGGATTTGCTTTATCTCTCTATTTGACAACTCAACTTCTCCACTAGGCTACGGAAGATACGGCGTGGCTACATTATGACAAACACTATATTTCTCTAGCAACGACTTGAACAATTTTTTACAAAAGTGAGAACCTCCATCTCTGATAATTTCCCTAGGTGTACCAAATCTGGAGAAGATACTCTTTTTCAGGAATGTGGTGACACTCTTTCTCTCATTGTTTGAAAGCGCAATTGCTTCAACCAATTTTGATACATAGTCAACCGCAAAAAGAATATATTTCATCCCATGCAAACTCACAAACGGACACATGAAATCAAGACCCCAGATTCCAAATAACTTAATCACCAATATCAGGTTCATAGGTAGTTCTTGCTTCTTTGAAATTCCTCTTTCTCATTGGCAATGATCACAAGACTTGGTGAAATAGTGAGCATCTTGGTAAATGGTAGGCTAGCAATACCCATACTGCAAGATCTTATAAGCAATCTGAATACCACTATGGTGCCCACCAACAGGCGATGAAAGACACGCCTCGAGTATACTGATCATCTCAACTTTGGGTAAATAACTATGAATAATCCCATCAGCACAAACACGAATCAAGTAAGGCTCATCCTAAAAGAACTTCTTCATAACAGACATAAACTTTTTCTTTTAGTGAAATGACAAATCCAATGGAACCAAATCTCTTTCCAAGTAGTTAGCAAAATCTGCGAACCAAGGGATAAGATCATAAGAAGAAGCCAATATATGTTCATCAGGGAATGCATAATTAATCTCAGCCCCATCTCATAACTTAAGCATAACTTCCTCCTCCAATCTGGACAAATGATCGGCTATTTGATTTTTTGTTCCCTTTCTATCCTTTACCTTAAAATCGAACTCTTGCAACAAAAACACCCATCTAATCAACCTGGGTTTTGCATCCCTTTTAGCCATCAGATACCTCAATCCAGAATGGTTAGTATGCACTATGACCTTAGTACCAAGCAAGTAGGATCTAAATTTCTCAAATACGAAAACAACAGCAAGGAGTTCATGTTCAGTCACAGTATAGTTCTTTTGAGCCACATTAAGAGCTTTGTTGGCATAATAAATTGGATGAAGAATCTTCTCTAGCCTCTGTCCTAATACTACACCAAGCGCCACCCCACTCGCATCACACATCACTTCAAACAGTTGTCCCCAATCCAGTGAAATAATGATAGGTGCCGAAGTTAACCTTTCTTTCAACTCTCCAAATTCTCTCAGACAAGTATCATCAAAATCAAATGTACACTCCTTTTCGAGTAGCTTGCACAATGGAGGTGCAATTTTAGAGAAATCTTTTATGAACCTCCGGTAGAAACTTGCATGCCTAAGAAAACTTCGTACACGTTTTACAGAGATGGGTGGTGGAATCTTTTCAATTACCTCAACTTTGGCTCTATCAACCTCAATATCTTTTACCCAAAACTATACCCTCTTTCACCATGAAATGGCACTTTTCCAAGTTTAGCACAAGATTTCACTCTTCACACCATTTCAGTACTTCAGCCAAATGTGCCAAACAATCATCAAACAAGTCACCTACCATAGAGAAATTATCCATGAATGCCTATATTGTGTCCTCTACCATATCTAAAAATATCAACATCATACACCGCTGGAAGGTTGCTGGAGCAGTACAAAACACGAATGACATCTTTTAGAAGGCGAAAGTCCCATATGGACAAGTGAAGGTGGTCTTATATTGGTCTTCTAAAGCTATGAAGATTTGATTGTATCCCGAATACCCATCTAGAAAAAAATACCAACCCTTACCAGCAAGACGATCCAGCATCTGGTCCATGAAAGGCATCAGAAAGTGATCTTTTTCTGTCCATGCATTTAGCTTGCGATAGTCCACGCAAACTCACCACCTAGTCACTGGCCTCATTGGAACCAGCTCGTTTTTTGCATTAGGAACCACAGTGATCCCATTATTCTTAGGTACACACTGAACAGGGCAGACCCAACTACTATCAACAATGGGCTATTTGACTCGATCATCAAACCATTTAATAATCTCCTTTTTCACTACCTCTTGCATAAGGGGATTCAGTCTCCTTTGATGCTCAATACTTGGCTTGCTATCCGGCATGAGTTGAATTTTATGAGAACAAATGCCCGGAGGAATCCTAATAATATCTGCAATAGTCAATCCAATAGCCCTCTTAAACCACTTCAACAATAATATCACAACCTCTATTTTCCCTTCACTCAAGTCAGCAGCAATAATAACGGCCAAGGTGCTATTTTTTCCCAAGAATACATACCTCAAGAGCAATGAGAGGACCTTAAGTTCCAGTTTTGGAGGCTCATCAATAGACGGTTTTGCAGGTGTGGTGTCATAATTCTTTACATCTAAATCCAACCATTTTTGTAACATCTCGCTAATCGAAAGAACAAGAAAGAAGTTAAAAATTGGAAATAGTCATTTTTGGAAAGAATATAAAAATCTGGAAAATTGTTAAGTATGTTAAGTTGAGTTTTTGGTCAACTTCAAACAATTATAACTCCTAGCTCAGGATGAGTTAGGTGTATTTCCGGATATCATAGGAAATATCTTGGAATAATCTTTCCAACGCCACCGAGTTTACGCAATTTCGAGTTCGTATGAGTGAGATATTCCCATTTGACATTGGGTTGTTCAAATAAGGAAAGTCTAATCCGGATTTTAGAAGAGCATTATGGTCTTTTCCATACCCCTTGACTTAATTTCGTTTCTTAGTAATTAATTCGGGTCTAAACTGATAGGATTCATTTTACGCTTTTACCATATTGAGTTAGGGTTTTAGAGAGGAGAAAAAGAAGAGGAGAAGGAGCAAGAATCATCAAGATCTTCTAGAATCGCTTGTGGATTTCGTCAAGGGGTGATCCCTACGAGGTATGTGAGTCTTTCATAGCATTGGTTTCATTCACCCATACTCCAATCATGTTTATTTCAGCAAAGTTCGTTCTAGAAAGTTGAAAGTTGATGAATCTTGAATGGTGTTCTTGAAATTGGCCTTCGTTCTTGAGTTAGGTTGAGATTGAGGAGTTCCATGAGGTTAAACTGTTCTTTCCTTGAGTTGTTTGAGTTAAATTCTTGTGTATACATACTAGGTATCTGAATCTAAAGGGAATTTGAGAAAAAGAACCGAGTTTAGGCAAATTGAGGTTAGAAAATGAAGAAGGAACAAGTCGGGAAAATCTGGGTACCAGGTCCGCGTCGCAGACCTGTTCCTCAGGATTGACAAAATTGTCTTCGCGTCACGGAGCGGTCACGGACCGTTCTGCCTCAAAATTTATTTCACAACCAAATAATAAAATGCATCTCTGCGTCGCGGACTTGCTTCTAGACAGTGATTTCTTGATCTTTTCTCATGTTTAACTATCTAAAAACACTCCTAAACATTATGAAATCTTTCCTATCACAATCCTTGAATCCATAATTTAATTCAAGGAAAGTTAAGAGTCAAGTCAAAAGAAGTTAAGAGTCAAGTCAAGAGAAGTGAAGAGTCAAGTCAAGAAAAGTTATGAGCAGTCAAGAGAAGTTCATAGAGTCTTCCAAAAGTCTTTTACAAATGTTTTAACTTATTTTAAGACTTGAGTTTTGAGTTGATTAAAGAGTAAAGTTTGAAGTTCATTTCTTCAAAAGAGTATATCGGGACTATGTATTCCCAAAGAGTAAAATGTTTCACATTTAAAGAAGAAAGGAAACCTTGAATTTCCAAAAGAGCCTTTCAGCTAGTTTTCAGTTAAAGAGTAAATGTTTTCACATTTGAGCAAGAAAGGAAACACTGATTCCAAGAGAGATTTTAAGCTAAGTTTTGATTAATTATCTCAAACCAAAGAAATAAGTTATGTTTTTAAACATATGAGCTAGTATATTTTGGGAGTAGTATTGAGCACCGATAT